>NC_143025.1:88872500-89005000 GCF_057628025.1 Oncorhynchus mykiss | reverse complement strand
GGGTTGCTGGGAACAGAACAGGAGGAAGAGGAGGAAGCAGGCTTTCACAGGGAGGCTGGGAACAGAACAGGAGGATGAGGAGGAAACAGGCTTTCACAGGGACGCTGGGAACAGAACAGGAGGAGGAAACAGGCTTTCACATGGACGCTGGGAACAGAACAGGAGGAAGAGGAGGAGGAGGAAACAGGCTTTCACAGGGATGCTGTGAACAGAACAGGAGGAAGAGGAGGAGGAGGAAGCAGGCTTTCACAGGGACGCTGGGAACAGAACCGCCTGGTACGGCAACTGCAGCTCCCGCAACCGCAAGGGTTGAGGGTGGTGCGGTCTGCCCAGCGCATCACTGGGTGCACATTGCCTGCCCTCCAGGACACCTACAGCACCCGATGTCACAGGAAGGCGAAAAAGATCATCAAGGACAACAACCACCCGAGCCACTGCCTGTTCACCCCGTTACCATCCAGAAGGAGAGGTCAGTACAGGTGCATCAAAGCTGGGACGGAGAGACTGAGAAACAGCTTCTGTCTCGAGGCCATCGGACTTGTTAGATAGTCATAACTAGCCGGCTATCACCCGGTTACTCAGCCCTGCACCTTAGAGGCTGCTGCCCTATGTGCATAGACATCACTAGTCACTTTAATCATGTTTACGTTCTGCTTTACTCATTTCATGTGTACAGTGGGGCAAAAAAATAATTTAGTCAGCCACCAATTGTGCAAGTTCTCCCACTTAAAAAGATGAGAGAGGCCTGTAATTGTCATCATAGGTACACTACAACTATGACAGACACAATGTAGGATTTTTTATTTATTTATTTGCAAATTATGGTGGAAAATAAGTATTTGGTCAATAACAAACGTTTATCTCAATACTCTCTCTCTCTCTCTCTCTCTCTCTCTCTCCGTCTATCTCTCTCTCTCTCTGTGTCTCTCTCTCCCATTCTCTGTCTCTCCCTCTCTCTCTCTCTCTGTCTATCTCTCTCTCTCTCTCTCTCTCTCTCTCTCTCTCTCTCTCTCTCTCTCTGTCTATCTCTCTCTCTCTCTGTCTCTCCCTCTCTCTCTCTGTCTCTCCCTCTCTCTCTCTCTCTCTCTGTCTCTCTCTCTTTCTCTCTCTCTCTCCCTGTCTCTCTCTCTCCCTGACTCTCTCTCTCTATTTCTCCCTCTTTCTCTCTCTCATTCTCTCTCTCTCTCTCTCTCTCTCTGTCTCTCTCTCTCTCTCTCTCTGTCTCTCTCTCTCTATCTCCCTGTCTCTATCGCTCTATTTCTCCCTCTTTCTCTCTCTCAATTCAATTCAAGGGGCTTTATTGACATGGGAAACGTATGTTTATATTGCCAAAGCAAGTGAAATGGATAAACAAAAGTGAAATAAACAATAAAAAGTGAAAAGTAAATAATACAGTTCCAAAAGAATGAAAACATTTAAAATGTCATATTACGTGTATATACAGTGTTGTAACGATGTGCAGATAGTACAAGTAAAAGAAAGGGAAAATAAATCAACATAAATATGGGTTGTATTTACAATGCTCTTTGTTCTTTACTGGTTGCTCTTTTCTTGTGGCAACAGGTCACACATCTAACTGCTGTGATCTCTGTCTCTCTTTCTGTCTCTCTCTCTCTGTCTCTCTTTCTGTCTCTCTCTCTCTATCTGTCTCTCTTTCTGTCTCTCTCTCTCTGTCTCTCTTTCTGTCTCTCTCTCTCTCTCTGTCTCTCTTTCTGTCTCTCTCTCTGTGTCTCTCTTTCTGTCTCTCTCTCTCTGTCTGTCTCTCTTTCTGTCTCTCTCTCTCTGTCTCTCTTTCTGTCTCTCTCTCTCTGTCTCTCTTTCTGTCTCTCTCTCTGTCTCTCTTTCTGTCTCTCTCTCTGTCTCTCTTTCTGTCTCTCTCTCTCTAGCTCTCTCTCTCTCTCTAGCTCTCTCTCTCTCTCTCTCTCTCTCTCTCTCTCTCTCTCTCTCTCTATCCCTCTCTCTATCCCTCTCTATATCTCTCTATCTCTCAATTCAATTAGCTTTATTGTCATGACGTAACAATGTACATATTGCCAAAGCCTATTTTGGATATTTACAATATAAAAATAAATAAAAACGAGAATCCAAATTGTCAACGGGACAACAGTAACAACAATAACCAAGGGTCAAAATAACCATACATTCAACAATAACAATAAGCATACAGTAGAGGACATGTACAGGTTGATTGGTCTCTCTCTCTCTCTCTCTCTCTCTCTCTCTCTCTCTCTCTCTCTCTCTCTCGATATCTCTCTGTCTCTCTCTCTATATCTCTGTCTCTCTCTCTCTCTCTCTCTCTCTCTCTCTCTCGATATCTCTCTGTCTCTCTCTCTATATCTCTGTCTCTCTCTCTCTCTCTCTCTCTCTCTCTCTCTCTCTCGATATCTCTCTGTCTCTCTCTCTATATCTCTGTCTCTCTCTCTCTCTCTCTTTCTCTCTCTCTCTCGATATCTCTCTGTCTCTCTCTCTATATCTCTGTCTCTCTCTCTCTCGATATCTCTCTGTCTCTCACTATCTCTGTCTTTCTCTCTCTCGCTCTCTCTCCATCTCAGTCTCTCTCTCTCTCTCTCTTGATATCTCTCTATCTCCGTCTCTCTCTCTCTTGATATCTCTCTGTCTCTCTCTGTCTCTACCCAGGAAACACAGGCAGTTATCTACCTTGTTAGAATCTTCAATAATCATAATGCTAAGTGGAGGCCACAGGCCCTCTGTCATCAGCGTCCATCCCAGACCACTCCATGGCACAGGGGTCACTGTGTGTGTGTGTGTGTGTGTGTGTGTGTGTGTGTGTGTGTGTGTGGCCCATGGGCCATGGGCCATGCCACAGGGTTCATGGTAGAGATGCAGCAGGTTGGTGTGGTGTTTCACACTTTCCCTTCTTTATCTTCCACTCTGGTTTACTGAAGGGCTTCCCAGTCCTGGACCACTCTGGTTTACTGAAGGGCTTCCCAGTCCTGGACCACTCTGGTTTACTGAAGGGCTTCCCAGTCCTGGACCACTCTGGTTTACAGAAGGGCTTCCCAGTCCTGGACCACTCTGGTTTACTGAAGGGCTTCCCAGTCCTGGACCACTCTGGTTTACTGAAGGGCTTCCCAGTCCTGGACCACTCTGGTTTACAGAAGGGCTTCCCAGTCCTGGACCACTCTGGTTTACTGAAGGGCTTCCCAGTCCTGGACCACTCTGGTTTACAGAAGGGCTTCCCAGTCCTGGACCACTCTGGTTTACTGAAGGGCTTCCCAGTCCTGGACCACTCTGGTTTACTGAAGGGCTTCCCAGTCCTGGACCTCTCTGGTTTACAGAAGGGCTTCCCAGTCCTGGACCACTCTGGTTTACAGAAGGGCTTCCCAGTCCTGGACCTCTCTGGTTTACAGAAGGGCTTCCCAGTCCTGGACCACTCTGGTTTACAGAAGGGCTTCCCAGTCCTGGACCACTCTGGTTTACAGAAGGGCTTCCCAGTCCTGGACCACTCTGGTTTACAGAAGAGCTTCGTATAGATCTGGAGCATAATGATCTCTGTAGCTTCACTCTGAAAGCAGTTTGAGGAATCTGATCTCGGTAGCTTTACTCAGAAAGCAGTTTGAGGAATCTGATCTCGGTAGCTTTACTCTGAAAGCAGTTTGAGGAATCTGATCTCGGTCGTTTTACTCTGAAAGCAGTTTGAGGAATCTGACCTCGGTAGCTTCACTCTGAAAGAAGTTTGAGGAATCTGATCTCGGTAGCTTCACTCTGAATGCAGTTTGAGGAATCTGATCTCGGTCGCTTCACTCTGAAAGCAGTTTGAGGAATCTGATCTCGGTAGCTTCACTCTGAAAGCAGTTTGAGGAATCTTCTCTCCGTAGCTTTACTCTGAAAGCAGTTTGAGGAATCTGATCTCGGTAGCTTCACTCTGAAAGCAGTTTGAGGAATCTGATCTCGGTAGCTTCACTCTTAATGCAGTTTGAGGAATCTTCTCTCGGTCGCTTCACTCTGAAAGCAGTTTGAGGAATCTGATCTCCTTAGCTTTACTCTGAAAGCAGTTTGAGGAATCTTCTCTCGGTCGCTTCACTCTGAAAGCAGTTTGAGGAATCTGATCTCGGTAGCTTCACTCTGAAAGCAGTTTGAGGAATCTGATCTCGGTCGCTTCACTCTGACAGCAGTTTGAGGAATCTGACCTATTGTAGGGACCACACTGCTTGACAGTGGAGCAGGGAGCAGCCTGACCCTGACTTGCCATGCTGCTGGTTACGAACCAGTTTTCAAGGAATGTGCGACCTGGAACGTTAGTTTTACATGGAGCTGTTTGTTTATGTTCTTCGTAAATGTGACAAAGAACATGTGTAGTTTTCTTCATAGGGATTAGGTTGCCATTTTGGCCTCAGCCATGGGACTGGGTCGAACAGTGCTGTGACAGAGGGTGGTCGTCACGATGACAGGGTATACCGTGGTGACAGAGCTCTTCCTGTGTGTGATTGGCAGGAGGTCACTGACCTGGAGGTAATTTCCTCTGACCCCTGACCTTTGCTTCCTCATTGATAAAATGTCCTTTCCAATGTCCTCCTATTAGGATGTCCTAATAGACCACACGGCTGTCATTCCCTACATAGTGCACTACTTGTGACCAGGGTCAATTGGGCTCTGGTCAAAAGTAGTGCGCTATATAGGGAACAGGAGGCAAAAGGTCAAAAGTAGTACACTATATAGGGATAGGATGACATTTGGGACACAGTCCTAGCCTCAGTGCCACCTCTCCTCTCTGTTATTATGGAACCTAAAAATGGGGTAATTTCTTTCCATTGGCCGTCGGGAGAATTGAGTTTGTCACCTAAACAATTTCCGTGTCTTTTTAATGTATGTTTTGTTTTTTAGGGGGGTTTTGTCACCAATAGAAACATCTAAATGTTCACTTTAATTTGAAAATGAAACCTTTCCAAAAATTGAAAAAATATATATAAAAAAGAATGATTCACTTTGTCTGCCAGGGCAACTGAGCTTGTCACCAGGTTATCACCAAAACAGCACAGTTTCTGTGTTTCTTTGATGTGTCAATATACCATTCTAAAATGGAAAAACTGTTTTCCATTGAGGCGCTTGACTTTGTCACCAAAATGTCATCTGTAACTATGTCAACTAATCCTGTACTTCTTCTGTGATGTCAATACACTGATGGTAATGTTCCTTTTTCTCATACAATGATTCCATTCTAAAAATGGAAAAACTTTTACTTCCTAAAAACATAATATATTTTAATGAGTGTTCCAGCCAAATAATGTGTAACGGGACATAAGATCCAATGTCATCATGGCTTTATGAACTTCTGGGTGACAATACTCACCTAACCCTCCAGTGAAAATACTCACCTATCCCTCCAGTGACATTACTCACCTAACCCTAACCCTGACCCTGACCCTGACCCTAACCCTGACCCTGACCCTAACCTTAACCTTAACCTTAACCTTAACCCTGACCCTGACCCTGACACTAACCCTAACCCTAACCCTAACCCTAACCCTGACCCTAACCCAGACCCTGACACTAACCCTGACCATAACCCTAACCCTAGCCCTAACCTAGACCCTGACCCTAACCCTGACCCTGACCCTGACTCTCCAGTGATACACATAAGATGTGGGCCCCAATGGAAAAATACCTGATTGAAACAGCGGACGAAGAGTCACAGCCAGAAAACCAGAGTGAAACGCCAACACACAGTACATAACATCACAGTATGACGTTATCAATACCAGTCCCTCGACATCAGCTAGAGTACACAGTTAGGGTTAGGGTTAGGGTTAGGGTTAGGGTTAGGGGTTATGGTTTGGGGTTAAAGTTAGGGTTAACGTTAGGTTTAGAGTTATGAAAAATAAGATTTTGGATAGTAAGACAAATGTGTGTGTGTGTGTGTCTGTCTGTCTGTGTGTCTGTGTGTGTGTGTGTCCCTCTGTCTGTCTGTCTGTCTGTCTGTCTGTCTGTGTGTCTGTCTGTCTGTGTGTGTGATTCACAGTTAGGCTGCGTTTCAAATTACATCCGATGACGCTTACAGTGTACTTCAAGGACTTCACGGTCATCCTATCCCCTTTACAGTGTACTTCAAGCACTTCACAAACATCCTATTCCCTGTCCCTGCTGAAGAAAAGCAGGCCCAAACCATGATGCTGCCACCACCATGTTTGACAGTGGGGATGGTGTGTTCAGCTGTGTTGCTTTTACGCCAAACATAACGTTTTGCATTGTTGCCAAAAAGTTCAATTTTGGTTTCATCTGACCAGAGCACCTTCTTCCACATGTTTGGTGTGTCTCCCAGGTGGCTTGTGGCAAACTTTAAACAACACTTTTTATGGATATCTTTAAGAAATGGCTTTCTTCTTGCCACTCTTCCATAAAGGCCAGATTTGTGCAATATACGACTGATTGTTGTCCTATGGACAGAGTCTCCCACCTCAGCTGTAGATCTCTGCAGTTCATCCAGAGTGATCATGGGCCTCTTGGCTGCATCTCTGATCAGTCTTCTCCTTGTATAAGCTGAAAGTTTAGAGGGACGGCCAGGTCTTGGTAGATTTGCAGTGGTCTGATACTCCTTCCATTTCAATATTATCGCTTGCACAGTGCTCCTTGGGATGTTTAAAGCTTGGGAAATCTTTTTGTATCCAAATCCGGCTTTAAACTTCTTCACAACAGTATCTCGGACCTGCCTGGTGTGTTCCTTGTTCTTCATGATACTCTCTGCGCTTTTAACGGACCTCTGAGACTATCACAGTGCAGGTGCATTTATACGGAGACTTGATTACATACAGGTGGATTGTATTTATCATCATTAGTCATTTAGGTCAACATTGGATCATTCAGAGATCCTCACTGAACTTCTGGAGAGAGTTTGCTGCACTGAAAGTAAAGGGGCTGAATAATTTTGCACGCCCAATTTTTCAGTTTTTGATTTGTTAAAAAAGTTTGAAATATCCAATAAATGTCGTTCCACTTCATGATTGTGTCCCACTTGTTGTTGATTCTTCACAAAAAAATACAGTTTTATATCTTTATGTTTGAAGCCTGAAAGGTGGCAAAAGGTCGCAAAGTTCCAGGGGGCCGAATACTTTCGCAAGGCACTGTATAACAAAGTATTGAGATAAACTTTTGTTAATGACCAAATACTTATTTTCCACCATAATTTGCAAATATATTAATTAAAAATCCTACAATGTTATTTTCTGGATTTTTTTTCTAATTTTGTCTGTCATGGTTGAAGTGCACCTATGATGACAATTACAGGCCTCTCTCATCTTTTTAAGTGGGAGAACTTGCACAATTGGTGGCTGACTAAATATTTTTTTGCCCTACTGTATATAACACCAGAAGTTATGACCTTACTTGGAAAAAACTATTGTACCCAAATTAGCCAATATCTGAGGAGTAGACGTTTTTCGATTCAGGGAAAGGGGATACCTAGTCAGGGATATGCTCAAGGTGACATCTAGTCAGTGATATACATTAGGTGATATATACTCAGTGATATGCTACAGGTGATGTGCTATAGATGACATCTAGTCAGTGATATGCTATAGGTGGGTATCTAGTCGGGTATCTAGTCAGTGATATGCTATAGACTAGATTAATTAATTAGATTAGATTAGATTAATTAATTCCTCAGGACTGTGAACAACTATGTTATTGGGCAGCTTAATAGAGCCAGTAACTCTACCAGCTTCCTCTCACCTTATCTGCCAAGCAAGCAGCTTTCCTGCTTGATCTCCATGTTCGTAGGAGTCTTGTTTTCTGCTTTATGGGTCGTCGGGGCGTTATTGTCCAATCGCTTTCAGTCAAATTTTTTGTAGCGTTGAGTCATCAAATGTTACACTATGTTCATTTTCTCCAGATCTCTAATTTCTTTCTCTAACGAACCTACTTGAACCTTACACATTTTACGAGCACCTGAGGTAAACAAAATGATTTGCCCCCCCCCTCAGATATGAAAGGAGAGCTTTCCATAAAATTTAGGGGGGGGGGGGGGGGTTGTTATTGGTGCAAAAAAATATGTCAATATGAGTGTTCAAAAATGTTACAAATGTAGGATTATTTAGTAAGTATGTGCCAAACCTCCACCTTCTGGATGGTAGTTGTGTTAAACTGACGGGCAGTGAAGCCAGCAGGGCATCAGGATCTGATATACATCTTGTTAAATACTTCCAACCAGTAGTTAAACTTCCCTTGCCTGCAGGAATAAGAAATATGTTGATTCTAGCGTAACTATTATTAGCACGACTCAGGATATGACCCAGACGCAGACACAGGAGGCAGATGGTTCGGTTCTCAGAATATTTATTATCACAAAGAGGCAGGCAAAAAAAAAGGGCAGGTCGAGGGTAGGCAGAGGTTCGCAATCCAAGGAAGAGTCAACAAGGGACAGAACGGCAGGCAGGCTCAGGGTCAGGGCAGGCAGAAAGGTCGGGAAACTGGGAAGACTAGAAAACAAAACTAGAGCGAGGGTAACACACAGAAACACGCTGGGACAACTTGACGAGACAAGACAAACTGGAAACAGACAAACAGAAAACGCAGGTATAAATAAACTGGGGATAATGGGGAAAAATAGGAGACACCTGGTGGGGGGGTGGAGACACCTGGTGGGGGGTGGAAACACCTGGTGGGGGGTGGAGACACCTGGTGGGGGGTGGAGACACCTGGTGCAACAGATCAGGGTGTGACAGTTATTTGAAAAAAAATATATATATTATTATTATTTAACATTTTACTAGGCAAGTCAGTTAAGTACAAATTCTTATTAACAATGACGGCCTACCCCGGCCAAACCCAGACAATGCTGGGCCAACTGAGATGCAGTGACTTAGACCGGTGCGCCACTTGAGAGTAAAATGTATTTTAACCTTTGGTTGTGAAATCTCCATAAGTCTAAAAGTCCAAAATCTTTCATATCTGCTTTAAAAATTTTAGCTGCCTGTGTGAGGTTGATACTATTAGAGGAAGATCGATCACTGGAAGGATTCAGTACCAAGTTAAAAATCCCCTGCCATCATTATCTCTGATGGCGAGTTGAGTTGATGCCAAAGAGTTCCCGGATGACTCAACACTACACACATCAGCTACCACAGTGACTGAAATGACCGCAACACTTAACAAAGAGCTGCAGTTAGTTTCAGAGTGGCAAGGAATAAATTAGTCCTAAATATTTCTAAAAACTAAAACCGTTGTGTTTGAACTAAAAAACTAAAAGCACTGTATTTGTGAAAAAAATCATTCACTAAACCTGTCTTCTGAAGTCACACAGAAGACCCACGTTTTGATAGTCAAACACTTCGATCTTTCGACCTTAAGCTTCATTCTGAATCCTTCCCGCGTGCCTCTAGACGGTCCACAGACAAACCTGCAAGCTAAAAACACATACGGAACCCGGTTTCTGGGAGTTCACTTCAAAGTTAAAGGGGCAGTCCAGGAAGTGAATTTACAATCAACTTTTCCTTGACTATGATGACATCATCTACCGAAGTGCAACTGACTCTAAAATCCCTCGATTCTGTTTTATTACATCTGCCAGTTTTAATACTCATCACTGCATCCACAAGCTATCTGGACCTCTTTAAAGACCTGTACATCAACTTCAATTAGTCTCCTTTTTGTTTATAAAGCACCTACTGAAACAAGCGTCTCTAACACACTTATTAACATCTGTGTTGAAATGTAGAATTTCAGGTTATAATGCAAGATGACAGGGCTGGTGAACGATGATGACTTCCTTGTTAACCACAGAGTTCAGGAGATATACTTTTTCATATCGCATGCATCGCATGTGTGGAATAGTCTCCAGTTGGCACTTTATTTGGATCATTTGGTGTCCCTGGGTGATTTCAGGAAATTGGTTTAGGATTTTTTTCGTGATGAATGTGTTTGTTTAATTAGATTATAATGGCTAATGTGTATATTGTGTATATTTTATGATTTCATATATAATTGTGTGTGCTGATGTGACTGTTGTTCCCAGGTTGTGAATGACACATAGGTCTAAATGTGCCTCCCGGGTTAAATAAAAGGGGCAGTGCAGTCAAAAACGTGATTTCCTGTGTCGTATATACACTACCGTTCAAATGTTAGAAATGACGTTGTTTTTTAAATAAAAGCACATTTTCTGTCCATTAAAATAACATCAAATTGATCAGAAATACAGTGTAGACATTGTTAATGTTGTCAATGACTATTGTAGCTGGAAACAGCTGATTTTTTAGACTAGTTGAGTATCTGGAGCGTCAGCATTTGTGTGTTTGATTACAAAATCAACAGGGCAAGAAACAAATAACTTTCTTCTGAAACTCATCAGTCTATTCTTATTTTGAGAAATGAAGGCTATTCCATGCAAGTAAATGCCAAGAAACTGAAGATCTCGTACAACGCTGTGTACTGCTCCCTTCACAGATTAGTGCAAAATGGCTCTAACCAGAACAGAAAGAGGAGTGGGAGGCCCCGGTGCACAACTGAGCAAGAAGACAAGTACATTAGAGTGTTTAGTTTGAGAAACAGACGCCTCATAAGTCCACAACTGGCAGCTTCATTAAATATTATCCACAAAACACCAGTCTCAATGTCAACAGTGAAGAGGCGACTCCGGGATGCTGACCTTCTAGGCAGAGTTCCTGTGTCCAGTGTTCTTTTGCCCATCTTAATCTTTTATTTTTATTGGCCAGTCTGAGATATGGATTTTTCTTTCTTTTTACTTAACTAGGAACTTATAGGAATGTCAGATTAGAACAAATTCTTATTTGCAATGACGGCCTACCCCGGCCAAACCAGGACGGCGCTGGGCCAATTGTGTGCTGCCCAATGGGACTCCCAATCCCGGCTGAATGTGATTCAGCCTGGATTCAAACCAGGGACTGTAGTGATGCTTCTTGCACTGAGATGCAGTGCCTTAGACCGCTGCGCCACTTGGGAGCCCCTGCTGTATATACAGTATATTTACACACTATGAGGTTGAAATAATACTGTGAAATTGTGAAAATTATGATAATACCCTTTAAGTGTTTTAAAAAGTCTGCCTGAAACTACATCACCAGGCAGTATAAGTTAATAAGCCAATTGTAAAGATAGTTTCAAACTTCTCTGCCAATAGCAGCTAGTTTTCAGGTCACATATCCCTCCCATTAGACTCCTCCAATTAGGTCCCTCACTCAGACAACTCCCAGACAGTCCCAGCTAAATTCTGGTTTCAGAATTAGCATATTTGTAAAGATGATATATTATAATTTTTTTATGATAATTTTTTTTAAACTATTTTAATTGAAAACAATCACACTAAGGTAATTAATTGTTACCAAGAAATAAAAAAAATTAAAAAACTGCTACATTGGATCTTTAAAAATGAAAAGAAAGTGGAAAGCGTGCCAGAGCTCTAATTGCATGCCCACACTTCCTGGCAATGGAAAACAGTGATCCAAACAAACGCTGGTAGTTGTTTTCTTTAAAGCCAAGTTGAGGGTGTATAGGATGGAGAGTTTAACAAGCATTATACAGTATAAACTGCATTTTTTTTTTTGCTGATGTGGCCATTTCTCAGATTGCCTTGTCAGCATGTGTTGCTTTCACTACCAAGTGGGACCTTCATCACTAGCAGTCTATTTTGGGTCCCAAATGGCACCCTATCCCTTATAAAGTGCACTACTTTTTGACCAGCCCTGATCAAAAGTAGTGAACTATACAAGGAATAGGGTACCATTTGGGATGTATAATCTGTTTATTAGCTTTAGTGTAGAGAAATATTTCCAATCAAAGGTCCTTATGTAAACAAGGCTGCAGCGGTACTCTACTCTAATCACATCCTCTGCTTTAAGGTAAATACAAGCAGATAGGCTGTCAGAATCATGTAGCTGAACTAAGCTGGTGGTCGTAGGTATAGTGTGTATGGGGGATGTGTGTGTGTGTGTGTGTGTGTGTGTGTGTGTGTGTGTGTGTGTGTGTGTGTGTGTGTGTGTGTGTGTGTGTGTGTGTGTGTGTGTGTGTGTGTCTGTGTCTGTGTCTGTGTGTGTGTGTGTGTGTGTATGGTCTCCACCGCGAGTGACCATTGCTACCCAGAGCCAATGGGAGAGAGCGCGAGAGAGAGCGAGATAGACAGAGAGTGGGAGAGAGGGATGGAGCAAGAGAGAGTGAGAGATGGAGAGACGGAGTGAAGGAGAGAAGGAGAAAGATAGAGACAGGGAGAGTCAGAGAGAGAGGTTCCAAAATGGACGTCTTTAAAGAGCAGCAGCTGAGCTACAACAAATATTGAAATTTACATCATTTTTAGAGTGAAGTACATTGGGAAAAAAACAAAAGAAACTGCAAGACTGAATGGGAGACAAAACAAGCAACAAATGAAGAAAAAGTATCTATTTAAAAAATTGTGCAGTTAGCTTAGCTAGCTAGATTGTTTACCAGTTTCTAATCAGTTACTTGTGACTCTCCTCAATGAAGCTAACAGGCTAACCAAAAAAATTGCTAGTTAACAACACAATATAAATGACAAAAGATGGACAGAGGACAAAGGACATCAAGGTAAAACAGTTCTCTAAAGACACTAGAGACAATAATACAAGAAACAACACTGTTTTGGAAAAGGTAGGCTTATATTGCAACATTGCAGCCAACAACACCAGAGTTGCTATTGAAAAAGGCCAAGGAAGTCAGATCAGCATTTTTGAAGATGTTGACCAGAGCAAACAGTCAACTTCTACAATAATGGAACTGTATTGATATAAGGCAATGATTCAAGCCTCCAGGCTTTAGAGAATATGTTTGCTACCCTAAAAGTAGACGCTGAACTCATCTCAGAAGCTGAGAAAAAAGTCAAGGAGGGAGATGATGGAGAAAGCAGGCCACAACGGTCTCTGTGACCCAGCAAAAAGCCAACCAGTGTCCCTCTACCTACCTCACCTGCAGATAGAGTCAAGGACATGCCTACAACACTAAGAACACCTGCTATGCAACGTTTCCACAACACCCTCTCTCTAGTTGAAGCAGAGGTCATAGAACTCAGAGAGAACGCGCTTCAGGAGGATGACACTGTCCAGAAACTAAAAGAAGAGATGAAACAGCTCAGGGAGGAAAGCAGAGCATCTATTGCTAAATTAAAAAGCAGAATGGACAAACTGAGTCAGACAAATGATGACCTCAGAGACCATCTGAGCACAACAAGAGAGGAGCTTGAGCAGAGAGAGAGAGATACATTGACCTGCCCAACCAGCAGTTAGTCATTATGTCCTCTTCATCTAGAGAGCATGTCTACCAGCTTGATACAACACAGGCAGAACCTCGTCGATTTGACCCTTTCCAGGGAAGAAGCACGGGACACTTCTACACATATTATTACAGTATATGGCCTTCTTTCCCACCGCCTTGAACACCCCCAGCTCCGGAGTATGGAAGGAAAGCAGTATCCCAACGTCCTCCTCTAATGAGCGCCGCAGCACTAACAGTCAGCGCAGGGAACACATCATCCAGACCCTCCGTCCACCGATCAGAGTTAGAAGTATCAGTCACATTTTACTGCCGATGAAGTACTGGCAAAGAATCGCAGACCTCAGCTATGACCTTCCTCAGTAGGCCAGATGATCGTATCCCCGGCTCTTTCTCCCAGCTCCTCCAACGATCCTGCTCCTGCTCCACATCAGATGACCCGGCTTGGTTCACCCCACACCTAACAGGTATGAACGTATGCTGGCTGGACCCACAGCACAACCTGGATGACAGTGTTATAAAACAGTGACTCTTCAAAAACTCACAAGCCTGGTGGCCTGCCGGCCTACGGGACATGTCGATAACTCTCCAAGCCTGCATAACAGACTCATAGAATGGAGTCAGGTCAGCCAAATCAGCACCCTCTAGCTTTAGGAGGAAAAGGTGCTTGTCTAAGCCCAAACAGCCCGCTCTCCTCATCAATGTGTAGGCTGTGTCGACCCAGCTAGAACCGTCACTGTACAACAGTCTCTGGGCAGCTGGAAGCCGGAGTGCCATGATCCTAGAAGAAATGTCCACCATGCCTTGCACACCCTTGTGCTTTCATTGTTTTGAACAAGTGCTGGTGGTTCACATGGTCAAAAGCCTTCTCCTGGTCCAAAAAAAGCAAATCCACATTCATCGGATAGTTTACAAATGTCTAAAAACATCTATTATTAGAAACATGTTATCAACAATTGAGCGGTCAGGTAGATGTCGTAGCCATCCAAGATGGCATAGCAGTGGGACGTGTACATCTCATATATATTCAGTATATATTTTAATCTCACCTTCCATCTACGGACTGAATATACTTTCCTTCAACCCGCCTCACTCAATGTGGGAAGGATCTGCTATTTTTATACTTTAGAACCGGAACCCCCATCAGAAGCTAGCCAGCTAACTAGCTACTAGCTAGTAGTCAGTTAGCCACTGCTAGCTGTCTTCACCGTTGACTCGGACACCAGCCAGCATCAGCTCGGTCAATACCTGCCAGTCTGCACAGCGCGATATCAACTCATAGCATATCGGACTGCTTTTTCTCTACCTCATCACCGGATTCCTGCCACAAGCCCTGGTCCATTACACAGGATCATCGCAGCTAGCTAGCTGCATTCGAGTGGCCACTGCTGGCTAATGCCTCTGTCCCGAAGTAAGCACCAGTTAGCCTTGAGCTAGCCTCAAGCTAGGCCCATCTCCCGGCTAGCCGAAGTGGTCTACCAGCTAATTCTTGGGCTACAATACCTCTTTTGCCAATTGGCTTGGACCCTTTATTTACCGACACGGAGCCCCGCCGATCCATCACGACATAATCATCCGAGGTGGTTTCAACAGGCTCTTCCGTTGCGATGTCGCCGAAGGCCCATCTGCTAGCCCCGGCCCGCTAGCTGTCTGACTCGCCGTGTCTCCAGCTCGCCTAGCGTAGCAGCGACTACTGAATGTCTCCCTGACTCACCCTATGATCACTCGGCTACACATGCCTCTCCCTAATGTCAATATGCCTTGAATATTGCTGTTTTAGTTAGTTATTATTGTCTTATTTTAAACTGGGATATGATTAACACACCGGCCGTCCTACAATCTAAGCTAGATGCCCTCAATCTCAGACAAATTATCAAGGAACCTACCAGGTGCAACCCTAAATCCATAACCATGGGCACCCTCTTAGATATCATCCTGACCAACTTGCCCTCTAAATACACCTCTGATGTCTTCAACCCGGATCTCAGTGATCACTGCCTCATTGCCTGCGTCCATCAAACGACCACCCCTCATCAAACGCTCCCTAAAACACTTCAGCGAGCAGGCCTTTCTAATCGACCTGGCCTGGGTATCCTGGAAGGATATTGACCTCATCCCGTCAGTAGAGGATGCCTGGTTGCTCTTTAAATGTGCCTTCCTCACCATCTTAAATAAGCATGCCCTATTCAAAAAATGTAGAACTAAGAACAGATATAACCCTTGATTTACAACAGACTTGACTGCCCTTGACCAGCACAAAAACATCCTGTGACGTTCCGCATTAGCATCGAATCGCCCCTGCGATATGCAACTTTTCAGGGAAGTCGGGAACCAATATACACAGTCAATTAGGAAAGCTAAGGCTGTGCACTAATTCCAAAAACTTTTGGGACACTGCAAAGTCCATGGAGAATAAGAGCACCTTCTCCCAGCTGCCCACTGCACTGAGACTAGGAAACACTGTCACCACCGATAAATCGACGATAATCGATAAGTTCAATAAGCATTTTGCTACAGCTGACCATGCTTTCCACCTGGCCACCCCTTCCCCGACCAACAGCTCTGCACCCCCTGTAGCAACTTGCCCAAGCCCCCCCCCCCCGCTTCTCCTTCACCCAAATCCAGACAGCTGATGTTCTGAAAGAGCTGCAAAATCTGGATCCCTACAAATCAGCTGGGTTAGACAATCTGAACTCTCTCTTTCCAAAATTATCAGCCGAATTTGTTGCAACCCCTATTACTAGCCTGTTTAACCTCTATTTCATATTGTCTGAGATCCCCAAAGATTGGAAAGCTGCCTCGGTCATCCCCCGCTTCAAAGGGGGAGACACTCTATAGACCCAAACTGTTAGAGATCTATATCCTGCCCTGTCTTTCTCAAATCTTCGAAAGCCAAGTTAACAAACAGATCACCGACCATTTCGAGTCCCACCGTACCGTAACGACATTACCTGTTTCAGAGCCGGGTGTTTGAAACAACGTCACCTGTTTCAGAGCCAGGTGTTTGAAACAACGTCACCTGTTTCAGAGCCGGGTGTTTCAAACAACGTCACCTGTTTCAGAGCCGGGTGTTTGAAACGACGTCACCTGTTTCAGAGCCGGGTGTTTGAAACGACGTTACCTGTTTCAGAGCCGGGTGTTTGAAACGACGTCACCTGTTTCAGAGCCGGGTGTTTGAAACAACGTTACCTGTTTCAGAGCTGGGTGTTTGAAACGACGTTACCTGTTTCAGAGCCGGGTGTTTGAAACGACGTTACCTGTTTCAGAGCCGGGTGTTTCAAACCCAGCTGGAAAATTTTATTTGAACCTCAAAACTTCTCATACCGCAATAACTTGCTCTCCAGGAGCTCATTGGGAGTAAAAGGCGGTGCATTTGAAATCGTAACCCTCGTTGACAGAGAAAAAAAGCAACGTAACTTGAATAAACACACCTTTAAAGAAGTACACCATGCTCAACCATCCGATCAACAAGACACTCTTCTTTAAGAAGTACACCATGCTCAACCATACGATCTACAAGACTCTCTTCTTTAAGAAGTACACCATGCTCAACCATCCGATCAACAAGACACTCTTCTTTAAGAAGTACACTGCTCAACCATCTGATCTACAAGACACTCTTCTTTAAGAAGTACACCATGCTCAACCATCTGATCTACAAGACACTCTTCTTTAAGAAGTACACTGCTCAACCATCTGATCTACAAGACACTCTTCTTTAAGAAGTACACTGCTCAACCATCTGATCTACAAGACACTCTTCTTTAAGAAGTACGCCATGCTCAACCATCCGATCAACAAGACACTCTTCTTTAAGAAGTACACCATGCTCAACCATACGATCTACAAGACACTCTTCTTTAAAGAAGTACACCATGCTCAACCATACGATCTACAAGACACTCTTCTTTAAGAAGTACGCCATGCTCAACCATACGATCTACAAGACACTCTTCTTTAAGAAAAAACACCACCGCTTTATTCATCCGCGACTCATAAGCAACATTTTCATATCCCACCTTCTCTCCTACGGCGACCAGAAACTCCTCCACAGTGACAGTAGCTCCAGTAACACACCTGAGGCCGTGCCGAAGCGACGGGGACAGCGTCCCCATGTGGGTCGCCATCCCCACGAAAACCAAGGGCAATTCCAACAAGAAATACAATATACCTAATTCTATAACATTTTTATTTAAACATGCTTAGAAAAAGGAAAAACACCAACACAAGGAAATAAAAAGAAAACACAAGCGGTCTAACTCCAGACGCATGAGGGGAAGGAGGGGATCTCAGGGGGGGGGGGGCTCTCTCTCTCTGGGAAAACTGTGGGGAGGACTCTGGGACGGCCGGTTAGAATACGGCCTGGAATCAAACCAGGGTCTGTGGTGACCCGTCTAGCACTGAGATGCAGTGCCTCCGACCGCTGCCCCACTCGGGAGCCTTTACATTACAACATGAAGATTTCATCTGGTGGTGTTTTCCCCTGCAGTGTTTTTGGGGGGCTAGTTTGTAGCACACCTACTTTACAACTGTGTGTGTGTGTGTGTGTGTGTGTGTGTGTGTGTGTGTGTGTGTGTGTGTGTGTGCGTGTGTGCGTGTGACATGCAGTGTTGGGCCTGCAGCGGCAGTATGGAGACAATGGGATTAGCCCTGCCTACTGACACTAATCCCACTGCAGTGAAGGTTTTACAGGGCTGTATCCACTCAGCACACACACTCTCTCTCTCTGTCTCTCTCTCTCTCTGTGTCACGCACTGTCAGGCCAGGGTGTGACATGGGTGAATTATGTGTTTTTCTTGTCTAGGGGTTTTGTAGATTGATGGGGTTGTGTCTAGTATAGTAGTCTAGGTAAGTCTATGGTTGCCTAGAGTGGTTCTCAATCAGAGGCAGGTGTTTATCGTTGTCTCTGATTGGGAACCATATTTAGGCAGCCATCTTCTTTGGGTATTTTGTGGGTGATTGTTACTGTCTCTGTGTTTTGCACCAGTTAGGACTGTAGTCGGTTTTCACGGTACGTTTTTGTAAATTGTTCGTATTTTCATCTTTCGTTAAAGATGTTTATATTTATTTACCACGCTGCATTTTGGTCCTCCTCTCTTTCACCAGAAGAAAACCGTAACACTCTGTCTCTCAATTCAAGGGGCTTTATTGGCATGGGAAATGTGTTAACATTGCCAAAGCAAGTGAGGTAGATAATATACAAGAGTGAAATAAACAATAAAAATTGACAGTAAACATTACACATACAGAAGTTTCAAAACAATAAAGACATTACAAATGTCATTATATATGTACAGTGTTGTAACAATGTACACAAGGGAAAATAAATAAGCATAAATAAATGTTTGTTCACTGGTTGCCTTTTTCTTGTGGCAACAGGTCACAAATCTTGCTGCTGTGATGGCACACTGGAATTTCACCCAGTAGATATGGGAGTTTATCAAAATTGGATTTGTTTTTGAATTCTTTGTGGATCTGTGTAATCTGAGGGAAATATGTCTCTCTAATATGGTCATACATTGGACAGGAGGTTAGGAAGTGCCGCTCAGTTTCCACCTCATTTTGTGGGCAGTGTGCACATAGCCTGTCTTCTCTTGAGAGCCAGGTCTGTCTACGGTGGCCTTTCTCAATAGCAAGGCTATGCTCACTAAGTCTGTACATAGTCAAAGCTTTCCTTAAGTTTGGGTCAGTCACAGTGGACAGGTATTCTGCCACTGTGTACTGTCTGTTTGGGGCCAAATAGCATTCTAGTTTGCTCTGTTTTTTTGTTAATTACTTGACACATTGGAAAGAATTATCTTTTTGTTTTCTCATGATTTGGTTGGGTCTAATTGTGCTGCTGTCCTGGGGCTCTGTGGGGTGTGTTTGTGTTTGTGAACAGAGCCCCAGGACGAGCTTGCTTAGGGGACTCTTCTCCAGGTTCATCTCTCTCTCTAGATGATGGCTTTGTTATGGAAGGTTTGGGAATAACTTCCTTTTAGGTGGTTGTAGAATTTAACAGCTCTTTTCTGGATTTTGATAATTAGTGGGTATCGGCCTAATTCTGCTCTGCATGCATTATTTGGTGTTCTATGTTGTACACGGAGGATATTTTTGCAGAATTCTGCATGCCGAGTCTCAATTTGGTGTTTGTCCCATTTTGTGAAGTCTTGGTTGGTGAGCGGACCCCAGACCTCACAACCGTAAAGGGCAATCTATGACTGATTCAAGTATTTTTAGCCAGATCCTAATTGGTATGTTGAAATGTGTTATTTTTGATGGCATAGAATGCCCTTCTTGCCTTGTCTCTCAGATCGTTCACAGCTTTGTGGAAGTTACCTGTGGCGCTGATGTTTAGGCCAAGGTATGTATAGTTTTTTGTGTGCTCTAGGGCAACAGTGTCTAGATGGAATATGTATTTGTGGTCCTGGCGACTGGACCTTTTTTGGAACACCATTATTTTGGTCTTACTGAGATTTACTGTCAGGGCCCAGGTCTGACAGAATCTGTGCAGAAGATCTAGGTGCTGCTGTAGGCCCTCCTTGGTTGGTGACAGAAGCACCAGATCATCAGCAAACAGTAGACATTTGACTTTGGATTCTAGTATGGTGAGGCCGGGTGCTGCAGACTGTTCTAGTGCCCGCGCCAATTCGTTGATGTATATGTTGAAGAGGGTGGGGCCCGAACATTCTGTTAAAAATCGCGCAACATTTCAGCGTCCTGCTACACATGCCAGGAATATAGTATATGCATATGATTAGTATGTGTGGATAGAAAACACTCTGAAGTTTCTAAAACTGGTTAAATCACGGCTGTGACTATAACAGAGCGTGTGTTTCATCGAAAAGCGCAAGAAAAACTGGTCACTGAAAGCTGAAAAAAGTATCCATGCGCCACTTTCATGTATTGCTTAAAGGACACCAAATTAAATATGGACACGGATGCAATTCCTACAGCTTCCGCACGATGTCGCCAAAAACGTCATTTTCATTGACAAAAATCCTTTGAGACATGACCAATAGATCCGTCATTCCATCCAGCCTACAACAATCGATTTTGGAAGATTGAAAAATGGACATTGTTTTCTTGAGTAGCTGCTATTGAATACAGATCGCCCAGTGATCAATTTGATCGCTTATTAACGTTTACAAATACCTAAAGTTGGGTTACAAAAGTAGGTTGAAGTGTTTTGTCAAAGAATATAGGCAACTTATATAATTTTTAAAAATGACGTTGCTGTTGGAAGAGAGCTTTTTTCCTGAACCAGACAGGCTATACAAATGGATATTTTGGGCATACATGGACGGATTTAATCGGGAAAAATACCAATTTGTGAGGTTTATGGAACATATAGGAGTGCCAACAAAGAATATCATCAAAGGTAATGAATGTTTTATATTTTATTTCTGCGTTTTTGTGTAGCGCCGGCTACGCTAATTCTTTTGTTTACGTCCCCTTCAGGTATATTGGGGTGTTGCATGCTATCAGATAATAGCTTCTCATGCTTTTGCCGAAAAGCATTTTAAAAATCTGACTTGTTGGCTAGATTCACAATGAGTGTAGCTTTAATTCAATACCCTGCATGTGTATTTTAATGAACGTTTCAGTTTTAACGAGTACATTTAGCATTTAGCGTAGCGCATTTGCATTTCCAGGTGCCTAGTTGAGACGTCTGCGTCTCAAGTAGGATCAAGAGGTTTTAAGCTGCATCCATGTCTCACCCCATGACCCTGTGTGAAGAAATGTGTTTTTTGCCAATTTTAACAGCACACTTATTGTTTGTGTACATGGATTTTATAATGTCGTATGTTTTACCCCCAACACAACTTTCCATCAATTTGTATAGCAGACCCTCATGCCAAATTGAGTCAAAGGCTTTTTTGAAATCAACAAAGCATGAGAAGACTTTGTCTTTGTTTTGGTTTGTTTGGTTGTCAATTAGGGTGTGCAGGGTGAATACGTGGTCTGTTGTACGGTAATTTGGTAAAAATCCAATTTGACATTTGCTCAGTACATTGTTTTCATTGTACGAGTCTGCTGTTAATGATAATGCAGAGGATTTTCCCAAGGTTACTGTTGATGCATATTCCACGGTAGTTATTGGGGTCAAATTTGTCTCCACTTTTGTGGATTGGGGTGACCAGTCCTTGGTTCCAAATATTGGGGAAGATGCCAGAGCTAAGGATGATGTTAAAGAGTTTTAGTATAGCCAATTGGAATTTGTTGTCTGTATATTTGATCATTTCATTGAGGATACCATCAACACCACAGACCTTTTTGGGTTGGAGGGTTTTTATTTTGTCCTGTAGCTCGTTCAATGTAATTGGAGAATCCAGTGGGTTCTGGTAGTCTTTAATAGTTGATTCTAAGATTTGTATTTCATCATGTATATGTTTTTTTTCTCTCTCTCTCTCTCTCTCTCTCACTCACTCACTCACTCACTCACTCACTCACTCACTCACTCACTCACTCACTCACTCACTCACTCACTCACTCATTCACTCACTCACTCACTCACACACACACACACACACAGGACAGAGACTGCCACACATAAAAAGAGAGACACACAGACAACAGATACCACACACACTTTCAGCCATGTATTTGTGGCACTATGTCATAAGGGCATCTTACCACTGTAACCACGCCCACTGCTCAGCTTGTGGGTGATGTAGTAACCACGCCCACTGCTCAGCTTGTGGTTGATGTGGTAACCACGCCTGCTCAGCTTGTGGGTGATGTGGTAACCACGCCCACTGCTCAGCTTGTGGGTGATGTAGTAACCACGCCCACTGCTCAGCTTGTGGGTGATGTAGTAACCACGCCCACTGCTCATCTTGTGGGTGATGTGGTAACCACGCCCACTGTTCAGCTTGTGGTTGATGTGGTAACCACGCCCACTGTTCAGCTTGTGGATGATGATGTAACCACGCCCACTGCTCAGCTTGTGGTTGATGTGGTAACCATGCCCACTGTTCAGCTTGTGGGTGATGTGGTAACCACGCCCACTGCTCAGCTTGTGGTTGATGTGGTAACCACGCCCACTGCTCCGCTTGTGGGTGATGTAGTAACCACGCCCACTGCTCATCTTGTGGGTGATGTGGTAACCACGCCCACTGCTCCGCTTGTGGGTGATGTGGTAACCACGCCCACTGCTCATCTTGTGGGTGATGTGGTAACCACGCCCACTGCTCATCTTGTGGGTGATGTGGTAACCACGCCCACTGCTCCGCTTGTGGGTGATGTAGTAACCACGCCCACTGCTCAGCTTGTGGGTGATGATGTAACCACGCCCACTGTTCAGCTTGTGGTTGATGTGGTAACCACGCCCACTGCTCAGCTTGTGGGTGATGATGTAACCACGCCCACTGCTCATCTTGTGGGTGATGTGGAACCACGGCCACTGCTCAGCTTGTGGGTGATGTGGTAACCACGCCCACTGCTCAGCTTGTGGGTGATGTAGTAACCACGCTCACTGCTCAGCTTGTGGTTGATGTGGTAACCATGCCCACTGTTCAGCTTGTGGTTGATGTAGTAACCACGCCCACTGTTCAGCTTGTGGGTGATGTAGTAACCACGCTCACTGTTCAGCTTGTGGTTGATGTGGTAACCATGCCCACTGTTCAGCTTGTGGGTGATATGGTAACCACGCCCACTGTTCAGCTTGTGGTTGATGTGGTAACCATGCCCACTGTTCAGCTTGTGGGTGATGTGGTAACCATGCCCACTGTTCAGCTTGTGGGTGATGTGGTAACCACGCTCACTGTTCAGCTTGTGGTTGATGTGGTAACCATGCCCACTGTTCAGCTTGTGGGTGATGTGGTAACCACGCTCACTGTTCAGCTTGTGGTTGATGTGGTAACCACGCCTGCTCAGCTTGTGGGTGATGTGGTAACCACGCCCACTGTTCAGCTTGTGGTTGATGTGGTAACCACGCTCACTGTTCAGCTTGTGGTTGATGTGGTAACCACGCCTGCTCAGCTTGTGGGTGATGTGGTAACCACGCCCACTGCTCAGCTTGTGGTTGATGTGGTAACCATGCCCACTGTTCAGCTTGTGGGTGATGTGGTAACCATGCCCACTGTTCAGCTTGTGGGTGATGTGGTAACCACGCTCACTGCTCAGCTTGTGGGTGATGATGTAACCGTGTAAATAGTGTAACAGTTCAACCTAGCTGTGTCCTGTACCAGGAGAAGGTTGACATCACTGATCACAATAAGGCCATCTAACAGGGAATTAAGATACATTATTGAACAGCCTATTGCTTATTAATGTCAAACAAAACACACTCGTAATTTTGTCTTAAGAGTTGGGTTTGGGTCTGGGTTTGAGGTAAGCGTCTATAGAATGTTTTGTAATAAACATGTGTTGCTGGTTTAGGTTGAGCGTCTATAGAATGTTTTGTAATAAACATGTGTTGCTGGTTTAGGTTGAGCGTCTATAGAATGTGTTGCTGGTTTAGGTTGAGCGTCTATAGAATGTGTTGCTGGTTTAGGTTGAGAGTCTATAGAATGTGTTGCTGGTTTAGGTTAAGCGTCTATAGAATGTTTTGTAATAAACGTGTTGCTGGTTTAGGTTGAGAGTCTATAGAATGTGTTGCTGGTTTAGGTTGAGCATCTATAGAATATGTTGCTGTTTAGGTTGAGCGTCTATAAAATGTGTTGCTGGTTTAGGTTGAGCATCTATAGAATGTTTTGTAATAAACATGTGTTGCTGGTTTAGGTTGAACGTCTATAGAATGTGTTGCTGGTTTAGGTTGAGCGTCTATAGAATGTTTTGTAATAAACATGTGTTGCTGGTTTAGGTTGAGCGTCTATAGAATGTGTTGCTGGTTTAGGTTGAGCGTCTATAGAATGTTTTGTAATAAACATGTGTTGCTGGTTTAGGTTGAACGTCTATAGAATGTGTTGCTGGTTTAGGTTGAGCGTCTATAGAATGTTTTGTAATAAACATGTGTTGCTGGTTTAGGTTGAGCGTCTATAGAATGTGTTGCTGGTTTAGGTTGAGCGTCTATAAAATGTGTTGCTGGTTTAGGTTAAGCGTCTATAGAATGTTTTGTAATAAACATGTGTTGCTGTTTTAGGTTGAGCGTCTATAGTGGTATGCCATATTTCAAACATCATGTAGTTATTTAACCTCTTATAAAACCCCAGGAGATCTCCACTAATCTACATTCTCCATTTCCAGCATGTTTGATTAATTCAATCTGGGAGCATTACCAAACCGTGTTAACAAACTGTGGTTGCGTCTGAAATGAATATTTGGGCATCTTGACTAGGGCCACTATGGTTCCGGTCAAAAGTATTGCACTATATATATATACAGGGAATATAGATAGGATGCCATTTCAATTGCAGCCTGTGTTTCAAGAACGTTAACATGGTAGGATGGCCGTAGTAGCTCTAATTTAGCACTTTTTTATCCCGTTCGGGTGGTTCTATTCTCGAAGCCGAGAATCTTCAGCCTATAAGAGTAGAAGACTAATGTGTGTTTCCATAGTTACCGGTGTCGAGTGCTCTAATGAGCCAGTGAAATGTATGCCACCTTTACTGCTCTTTGGAAAGTGAGAATGGCAGTGAGACTCTACTCAAAATGTTAAAATAGGATCTCATTTCCAACTGTTTCCAATGTATTTCTGTGACCAATTTATGAAAATCCCTTCCAAAAAAACGAACAATTGCCCTCATTAGGAGGCATTTGATCCATTGTTTTTCGCATGTTTTTGTTGGTGGTCCATTCCACTCTTTGATGTCATGTACATTTTACACAGTACGACTAACCTCCCTTTTTAAGATCCTTAGCTAAGGAACCGAGTACTGAGTAATTACTTGGTTCTGTCAGAAGTTTGTTAATAACCCATTTAAGCACTCTCCTTTTTGTTGGCGGCCCAACTTTTTTTTTGCATGTGTATCAGTGACACAAAGCAATCGTTTGTTGTTTTATCTTTTAGCTAAGATTCATAGCTAAAGAGCTACATGGGTTTATCAGTTCTGTCAGAAGGTGGGGTTTAAAGGGCTGGTTAGTGGTGATTATGACCTCACCAGTGGAGGCTGCTGATGGGAGGACGGTCATAGTAACGGCTGGGATGGAGTCAATGGAATGGTTTCGAAATTCAACCACATGGAAACAATATATTTGATACCATTCCATTCACTTCATTCCAGACATATTTATGAGCCATCCTCCCCTCAGGAGTCTATAAAGGACCTCACGCTACCCCCCTAGACCTTTCGTGTTGCCAGTGTTCTAGTGAAGGAGGAAGACTGTTCATGTTGCCAGTGTTCTAGTGAAGGAGGAAGACTGTTCATGTTGCCAGTGTTCTAGTGAAGGAGAAAGAATGTTCAAGTTGCCAGTGTTCTAGTGAAGGAGAAAGACTGTTCATGTTGCCAGTGTTCTAGTGAAGGAGGAAGACTGTTCATGTTGCCAGTGTTCTAGTGAAGGAGGAAGACTGTTCATGTTGCCAGTGTTCTAGTGAAGGAGGAAGACTGTTCATGTTGCCAGTATTCTAGTGAAGGAGAAAGACTGTTAATATTGTCAGTGTTCTAGTGAAGGAGGAAGACTGTTCATGTTGTCAGTGTTCTAGTGAAGGAGGAAGACTGTTCATGTTGCCAGTGTTCTAGTGAAGGAGGAAGACTGTTCATGTTGCCAGTGTTCTAGTGAAGGAGGAAGACTGTTCATGTTGCCAGTGTTCTAGTGAAGGAGGAAGATTGTTCATGTTGCCAGTGTTCTAGTGAAGGAGGAAGACTGTTCATGTTGCCAGTGTTCTAGTGAAGGAGGAAGACTGTTCATGTTGCCAGTGTTCTAGTGAAGGAGGAAGACTGTTCATGTTGTCAGTGTTCTAGTGAAGGAGGAAGACTGTTCATGTTGCCAGTGTTCTAGTGAAGGAGGAAGACTGTTCATGTTGCCAGTGTTCTAGTGAAGGAGGAAGACTGTTCATGTTGCCAGTGTTCTAGTGAAGGAGGAAGACTGTTCATGTTGCCAATGTTCTAGTGAAGGAGGAAGACTGTTCATGTTGCCAGTGTTCTAGTGAAGGAGGAAGACTGTTCATGTTGCCAGTGTTCTAGTGAAGGAGGAAGACTGTTCATGTTGCCAGTGTTCTAGTGAAGGAGGAAGACTGTTCATGTTGCCAGTGTTCTAGTGAAGGAGGAAGACTGTTCATGTTGTCAGTGTTCTAGTGAAGGAGGAAGACTGTTCATGTTGCCAGTGTTCTAGTGAAGGAGGAAGACTGTTCATGTTGCCAGTGTTCTAGTGAAGGAGGAAGACTGTTCATGTTGTCAGTGTTCTAGTGAAGGAGGAAGACTGTTCATGTTGCCAGTGTTCTAGTGAAGGAGGAAGACTGTTCATGTTGCCAGTGTTCTAGTGAAGGAGGAAGACTGTTCATGTTGTCAGTGTTCTAGTGAAGGAGGAAGACTGTTCATGTTGTCAGTGTTCTAGTGAAGGAGGAAGACTGTTCATGTTGTCAGTGTTCTAGTGAAGGAGGAAGACTGTTCATGTTGCCAGTGTCCTAGTGAAGGAGGAAGACTGTTCATGTTGTCAGTGTTCTAGTGAAGGAGGAAGACTGTTCATGTTGTCAGTGTTCTAGTGAAGGAGGAAGACTGTTCATGTTGCCAGTGTCCTAGTGAAGGAGGAAGACTGTTCATGTTGTCAGTGTTCTAGTGAAGGAGGAAGACTGTTCATGTTGCCAGTGTTCTAGTGAAGGAGGAAGACTGTTCATGTTGCCAGTGTTCTAGTGAAGGAGAAAGACTGTTCATGTTCCCAGTGTTCTAGTGAAGGAGGAAGACTGTTCATGTTGCCAATGTTCTAGTGAAGGAGAAAGACTGTTCATGTTGCCAGTGTTCTAGTGAAGGAGAAACGCCAAAGAACTCTGCTGGCACTACTGCTGTTGACACTAAACACAACGCACAGAGAGGTAGGAAAGTTCCAAAACAGGTACAGACGGTATACAGACTATACAGGCCAGCAATCAGCCTGTGGAGAGACAGGGATTTCTGACTGATTCTTAAGAGTATGACCATGGAAAGATAAATACCATAAAGAGGTCAGTTGTCCTGTGAATGAGACATTTATCGGCCAGTCGGCAAATGGGATGGATTTTACACCTGCGCTTAATCTCTTTCTATGGAGGTCAATATTGGGTTTAGTTAAAGGAACTCCTTTTCATACGGTGGCCCCAGAGGGACAGTGAACGTCTAAAGTCAGGGGTTTGAAACCAGAGGTGTTAAACCCGTCTGAACCTGTTACCGCTGGGTCTGAGAGCCACGTCGTAAATCCGTCAACCAGACTTCTATCTCCAACATCAGTGTCAATCTGCTCCAACATCCAACATATTGGCCTCCCCTCGCTTAAATCAAGATTTACTATACTTTTACGACCGGGGCCCATCTGGGCATGGACACAAGCACGGACACACACAGGGGGGGGGGGGGGGGGGGGGTCGCGCACACACACACACACACACACACACACACAATGAGCGGGAGAAGCCACAGAGAGCAAATATGGCCTGATCAATGTAACAGGTGGTCTATCACGAATAGAATCCGATCCAGTCAAGTGTAGACATTGGGTAGACAATGATCGTCGTCAATATACAATATAGATGATATCTGACTAATAACTATTCTAATAATTAATCTCTCTGCAATCATGTTTTATATAAGTTCTTCCCCTTCATGGAAGAAAAGCAACACGTCATGTGGCCTATTGTTTAATTTCTGCAGCATTTCCACGCATATCTCTGACAACAATAGATATTCTACTGTCCCTATGCATCCCAAATGGCTGTCTATTCCCTATCTAGTACACTAGGGCACTTGTGAAAAAGTAGTGCACTATATCTGGAACAGCCTGGATGGGGCAGGACACAGACCCTTTGTTCTGGTTTTGGTTATTTCTTCTGTCTTTTCTTAGAGCTTCTTATTTCAAGACGACTGTCTGTGAGTCTCTGAGACAGGAGCAAGAGGAGGCGAGATATATGTACAAGGGGAACTGGAACAGACACGGAAGGGTCTATGCTTTCTGCAATTTCTCCCCGTCTTCCCCCATCCTCCCCCGTCTCCCCTCTACCCCCGTCTCCCCATCTCCTCTCATCTCCCCTCTCCCCGTCTTCCCCCATCCTCCCCCGTCTCCCCTCTACCCCCGTCTCCCCATCTCCTCTCATCTCCCCTCTCCCCGTCTTCCCCCATCCTCCCCCGTCTCCCCTCTACCCCCGTCTCCCCATCTCCTCTCATCTCCCCTCTCCCCGTCTTCCCCCATCCTCCCCCGTCTCCCCTCTACCCCCGTCTCTCCATCTCCTCTCATCTCCCCTCTCCCCGTCTTCCCCCATCCTCCCCCGTCTCCCCTCTACCCCCGTCTCCCCATCTCCTCTCATCTCCCCTCTCCCCGTCTTCCCCCATCCTCCCCCGTCTCCCCTCTACCCCCGTCTCCCCATCTCCTCTCATCTCCCCTCTCCCCGTCTTCCCCCATCCTCCCCCGTCTCCCCTCTACCCCCGTCTCCCCATCTCCTCTCATCTCCCCTCTCCCCGTCTTCCCCCATCCTCCCCCGTCTCCCCTCTACCCCCGTCTCCCCATCTCCACTCATCTCCCCTCTCCCCACTCATCTCCCCTCTCCCCCTGTCTCCCCTCTCCCCATCTCCCCTCTTCTCCCCTCTTCTCTCCTCTCCCCCCTCATCTTCCCTCTCCCCCTCATCTCCCCTCTCCCCCTGTCTCCCCTCTTTCCCACTCATCTCCCCTCTTCTCCCCTCATCTCCTCTCTACCCCCTCATCTCCACTCTCTCCTCCTCTCCCCTCATCTCTCCTCTCCCCCTCATCTCCCTTCTCCCCTCTTCTCCCCTCTTCTCCCCTCTTCTCCCCTCTTCTCCCCTCATCTCCCCTCTCCCCCTCATCTCCCCTCTCCCCCTCGTCTCCCCTCTACTCCCCTCTACTCCCCCTCTACTCCCCTTCTACTGCAAGCCAACAGAAGACCAGAGGAAGTCCACCAGGAACTGAGGTCTGGTTAGAGAGAAACCCTGCTGTGATGATGGGAAGAGGTGGTGTGTTTGTGTGTGTGTCCTTGATGGAAAGGAGAACTTTGATCGGAGGTCTCAATCCATACAGGAACAATAGAAAACTCTCTCTCTCTTTCTCTCTCTCTCTCTCTCTTTCTTTTTCTCTCTCGCTCACTCTCTTTTTCCTCTCTCTCTCTTTCTCTCTCCCTCTCATTCTCTATTTCTCTCTCTCTTTCTCTCTCTCTCTCTCTTTCTCTCTCATTCTCTATTTCTCGCTCTTTTTTCTCTCTCTCTCTCTTTCTCCCTCTCTCTCTTTCTCTATTTCTCTCTCTCTCTCTTTTTCTCTTTCTCTCTCTTTCTCCCTCTCTCTCATTCTCTATTTCTCTATCTCTCTCTTTTTCTCTTTCTTTCTCCCTCTCTCTCTTTCTCTCTCATTCTCTATTTCTCTCTCTCTTTTTCTCTTTCTCCCTCTCTCTCTTTCTCTCTTATTCTCTATTTCTCTTTCTCTCTCATTCTCTATTTCTCTCTCTCTCTCTCTACATAGAATACTAGAGTCTGTGGTTTGGTGGTGGAGGTCCAGATAGAGCCTTGGCATGAACACCGGGTTTATTTTGGTTCCAATTGCTATCGTCAAGTTGCGTAACACTGTAATGATAGAATACTGTGTCCGTACATGTAATTACAAACAGAATGCAATAGAACAAGACAGAACATGTGTTGAAAGGTAATCTACATCTCCCCTTTGATGGTGTTTGTTAGGGTGGACATACAGGCATTTCCGAGGAAGTGTCTGGGATCTTATAAAGCATGTCATAACAGTTATTCAATACAAATACACAACTAATACCTACATGAAACAATGATGAGCTGGTAACCGTGGTAACAGACAGAACCCCATAGGCCATGGTAACAGACAGAACCCCATAGGCCGTGGTAACAGACAGAACCCCATAGGCCGTGGTAACAGACAGAACCCCATAGGCCATGGTAACAGACAGAACCCCATAGGCCATGGTAACAGACAGAACCCCATAGGCCATGGTAACAGACAGAACCCCATAGGCCATGGTAACAGACAGAACCCCATAGGCCGTGGTAACAGACCCTGACAATAATATAATAAACTGTATCTCATATGGTACCCTATTCCTTACGTAGTGCACTAGTTTTGGCCAGAGTCCTATGGGCCCTCCCTGGCTCCATATGGGCTCCCTCTGGTCAAAAGTAGTGCACTACGTAAGAAATAGGATGCCATTTGGTACGTAATCTACATAATAAACCATATCTGGCCTCGGGGATTGTTTCAGCTGCCTAGCAGACTCTAGCGGGACAATTTACTGTTATCAGTTGGGCTCACTTGTTAAACCTTCCCCTATAAGCTGTCACACTTTTTATGCCATTTTTATGTGGGCTGGATTGGAGACATATGGCCAGAGAGGCAGATAAGAGAGGGTGATATTTGCCACAGGAGAACATAATGACCATTATACAACAGAGCTCGCTATAAAGACTGCAAACCATAGTCACAGTAATGGTCAACAACACCATATTGTTGGAGGGAAGGGGGAGAGGGGGGGGGGGGTATAACTAGAAAACACAAATCAACATAGCATTAAACAGGTTGCTACAGCGGAGACAACGTGGAATAGGTTAGACACGTAAAATCAACTGTGCAGGAAAGACACTTTTGAGGGAACCACACTATTATATACAGCCAAATGTATCATTATAGGAAACGGTAGATGAACCATAGCCTATATTGTGATGAAAAAGACGGTCATGGATATCAGAGTTAGGCAAATAGACACAGAGAGAGAGAGAGAGAGAGATTGTCATGACACCCACGCGTTCTGAGCTTTGAGTTTTGTGTGTCTTTACAGGCCAGACAGGTGTGTCAATAGATCATGTGCAGAGAGGGAATTCAAATTCGCCATGTCTTGGCTCCCTGTAAACACTATCTACACAAATACTGTGTGCTCACCATTATCAGTACTCTCTGCAACACACACACACACACACACACAGCTACTGTCTGAAAGAGAAGAGAATAGATTGAACGTAAACAGTAAAGAGATCAAACAGAAGAAAAATAGAATGTTGGTATACTGCCTCATAGAAAAGACTATTGTACAAATCGAATCCTATCAATTCAAACTTCAAACTAAAATTCAAGAATCCAAAACTAAAACTTTCTGATTGATATTGCAAGAAATCCCTTTTTGTTGAAAAAGTAGCTGCTGAAAATGGAAAATATGAGGACCTCTGAAAGCCTTTATAGTTTTGGTTATTGGTTTACTATTACATCTATTGAAACCTCACAGTCAGCTAGTTTCCACACAGAGCATTTTACTCTTAAACCAGTTTGAAAAACCCCTGTGAGAGCATTTTACTCTTAAACCAGTTTGAAAATCCTCTGTGAGAGCATTTTTACTCTTAAACCAGTTTGAAAAACCTCTGTGGGAGCATTTTTTTACTCTTAAACCAGTTTGAAAAACCTCTGTGAGAGCATTTTTACTCTTAAACCAGTTTGAAAAACCTCTGTGAGAGCATTTTTACTCTTAAACCAGTTTGAAAAACGCCTCTGAGAGCATTTTACTCTTAAACCGGTTTGAAAAACCCCTGTGAGAACATTTGACTCTTAAACCGGTTTGAAAAACCCCTGTGAGAGCATTTTACTCTTAAACCAGTTTGAAAAACCCCTGTGAGAGCATTTTACTCTTAAACCGGTTTGAAAACCCCCTGTGAGAGCATTTTACTCTTAAACCAGTTTGAAAAACCCCTGTGAGAACATTTGACTCTTAAACCGGTTTGAAAACCCCCTGTGAGAGCATTTTACTCTTAAACCAGTTTGAAAAACCCCTGTGAGAACATTTTACTCTTAAACCAGTTTGAAAAACCCCCGTGAGAACATTTTACTCTTAAACCGGTTTGAAAAAACCCTGTGAGAACATTTTACTCTTAAACCAGTTTGAAAAACCCCCGTGAGAACATTTTACTCTTAAACCAGTTTGAAAAACCCCTGTGAGAACATTTTACTCTTAAACCAGTTTGAAAAACCCCCGTGAGAACATTTTACTCTTAAACCGGTTTGAAAAAACCCTGTGAGAACATTTTACTCTTAAACCAGTTTGAAAAACCCCCGTGAGAACATTTTACTCTTAAACCAGTTTGAAAAACCCCCGTGAGAACATTTTACTCTTAAACCAGTTTGAAAAACCTCTGTGAGAGCATTTTACTCTTAAACCAGTTTGAAAAACCCTCGTGAGAGCATTTTACTCTTAAACCAGTTTGAAAAACCCCCGTGAGAGCATAATGAGCTGTTATAAAATACAAAGCAGGAACAACAGCGGCTTTCTTTCTCCTTTAGGATATAATAGCACCATTAGAGATTATAGGCTGCTTTCTTTGTGTTTCCATAACTGTGGAGGCTGGAGGAAGGTTGGGGTCTTTCTTCATTATAAAACTAACTTGGTCAGTGAGAATAGTATGAAGAATGTGTGTGTGTGTGTGTGTGTGTGTGTGCATGTGTGTGTGTGTGTGTGTGTGTGTGTGTGTGTGTGTGCGCGCGCGTGCATGCGTGTGTATGTGTGTGTGTGTGCGCGCATGCGTGTGCGCGCGTGCATGTGTGTGTGTGTGTGTGTGTGTGTGTGTGTGTGTGTGTGTGTGTGTGTGTGTGTGTGTGTGTGTGTGCATGCATGCAAAGTGTGCCACAGAGATTTTGTTGGAATAATTATTAATCACGCTACATCATTATAACGCAATTAACGTTTACATGCCCATACTTTTTCAACCCATTATTACCAACTGTGCCAAATGTTAATAGGTTTAAATGAAAGAGATAACCTCCCCTAACCGTGAACAGGCCATGGAAGTCAGTCTCCATCTCCCGCCAGATGGTTAATGGGGAAAGCCATGAGCGCATCGCGGTGGACCAATCAGATGATCACAAACATCTATGGCTATTGGCAAAACATCGACTACAATTAATAGTCGGACAAGTGTTGAAAGCAGCCTCTAGACTAGATACACTCCGAAGTATCCTCCGTGTGCGCACGCATACGAGCATGCTCAAACGCACGTAAACACGCACGTACACACTTCAGTTTGTTATATAACACGAGGCATTTTCTCACATTATTTAAGACTACGTTATTTTGTTTTGATTATGCTTATTTCAAGAATGTATAATACGCTTCGAATAACAAATATTTTGGCACTAGCTTTGCACTCTTATTTCTGCATTCTTGGCTTCTTGCAAAGGGGACTTTTTTTTTTTAAATGGCGAGGCTTATGTTGTATGTGTATAATAGGCCTATATTATAAATATATAAATAATATTACTTAACGTAGCCTAGATGTTTTTTTTATGGTTGTTCAGTAATGTTTTATGTGTAGGCCTAATTTGCTATAACAAAAATGACTTAGTCTACATTTTGGGATGCGTGCCAAGTGAAATAATGACTTGGCAATTTGGAAAAGGAGCACTTAGGAATTATAATTATATTATTCTTCATGTATTTCGGCGTCACCCTTGAATTTTGCATTTAGGCCATCTCATGTCTGCGGTGAGGTATTAGTCCATTAGTCCTATCCTACCGTGGGAGAGTCGGTTGTAAAAGGGCATTGAGGAATAAACCAATTTTACGGGTGCTGAAGACATGGAGAGAGAGAGAGAGACAGAGAGAGACGGAGAGAGAGACAGAGAGAGACGGAGAGAGAGACAGAGAGAGAGAGAGAGAGAGAGAGAGACAGAGAGAGACGGAGAGAGAGACAGAGAGAGAGAGAGAGAGAGAGAGAGAGAGAGAGAGAGAGAGAGAGCTCATTAGCATACAGCTGAATAGTTACGCTACCCGCATGGGCTCGAGGGCACGCGTCCCAACAATAGGAGGCACGCTGCGGTTGAGTTGTAAAAAACACCGGGCTGGCAGGGCGGCACGCGCCACGGAGAATAGAACAAAATCAAACTCGTAAGGAAAACAAATATATTTACTTTGCTCTTGAATGTTTTGTTGTTGTTGTAAAGATATAGGCCTATACAGAAAGCACTATAGGCCCTGTGTGCTAAATGTTAATGTGCCTACAATGAAACGGTGCAGTTAGGGTGCCTGTAGTATTATGATTTCAAAATAAAAATGGAATTTCTTGCCTGTAACATAAGCTATAACGAAATGGTCCTTTGGAGACTTTAACGTTCGAGCTTTGCTGTCGTATGCTTACAGATCCAATCAAATTAAATCACCTAAGAAAACATTATTATGGTCTAGTCCTGAAGACCAATTCCATAATGTGTTTATAACGAAATAACTCATTTTTTGTATTGCCTCTGGACCTTTTATATGCACGATGAGAACACAGAACGCTTAGGTCTACCCCTCGAGCCTTTGGTGCATGCACGCGCATCCTGACAATTAGCTGTAACACAATTAACCGCCTTTTATATGCACGATGAGAACACAGAACGCTTAGGTCTACCCTCGAGCCTTTGGTGCATGCACGCGCACCCTGACAATTAGGTGTAACACAATTAACCGCCTTTTATATGCACGATGAGAACACAGAACGCTTAGGTCTACCCCTCGAGCCTTTGGTGCATGCACGCGCACCCTGACAATTAGGTGTAACACAATTAACCGCCTTTTATATGCACGATGATTACACTGAGAACGCTTAGGTCTACCCCTCGAGCCTTTGGTGCATGCACGCGCACCCTGACAATTAGGTGTAACACAATTAACCGTGAAATTGAGTGGGACCGGACCGATGGGAAACCGGGTGGATGGAGGTTAGGGGCAGTAATTGAATTTCTGCTTTTCATTATAAAGTTTCAGCTTTCCTGTCAATGATAACATTGGGGAAACATTTGTGTGTACAGAAGTGCCATATGCAACCTCTCCTCCTCTTGCGCTACAAATACGTCAACGGATGCCTTGTCTTTTTAATAGTCGCTTGCTCCTTTGGTGGTCGTTCCGTCAGCCAGCCAGTCAGTCAGTCAGACAGACAGTCAGCCAGCCAGCCAGTCAGTCCGACAGTCAGCCAGTCAGCATGGCGCAGCGCTGAACTTTTGGGTATTACAATCTGGATATCATTGTTGTTGAAGAGAGGAGGAGGGAGGAGAAGGGGGTGAATAGTGGGCGGTGTTTAGTCTTGATTGACAGTTTATGTAATGAGCAACGCAGCGCGAGTCTATAAATTGGGGGAGACGTCACTCCAAGTGTTCATTCACGAGTAATAAGACAAATGGTGAACAGAGATCCACGAGCGCAGCGCAAAAGTTAAGCACCAAAACAAGTCAATGGTGTGGCATCGTCCTACACGCTCACACACCGACGCTCACAACCGTTGTGGAGTGCTGTACTGTCCTACTGTGGACAGCGAGGAAGACAGCAGCCTGAGCACAAAGAGAGAGATAGGTACAGATATTGGATTTTGATGTTAAACCTTCATCTCTTTGGATAACCTGGGGATACTAAAAACGGTTCCTTTGGCGGTTTGGAACATCCCACGAGGGTTCTAAAAACGGTTCCTTTTGGCGGTTTGAAACATCCCACAAGGGTTCTAAAAACGGTTCCTTTGGCGGTTTGAAACATCCCACAAGGGTTCTAAAAACGGAAGAACAACGAAGTGGAACTCGAAGAAGGATTTATATTTTGTTCTTTCTTTTTTATATATTTTTTCTACCACCACCCCCAACACTTTGGAATAGGGGGCTTTGGAATAAAGGGGATATATTGGCGGGTGACGCGGTTGCCCAGGACAAGCGAGAAGGATGGCAGTTTGGTTCACGTTTATCATCGCATTCAGCACCACGATACTGACACAGGTAAAGAGGAATTCGATAGACACCCCGCAGGAGAATGATCACTCAAAGTGGCCAATTCCAAGCAAAGGGTCTTTTGACTTTGCCGTGTGCGTAATGGTGTTTTAAAACCATCTCTTCTCTTCTTTTTAGGTATTTGGATCCGGGGTTTTTGAGCTCGATCTACATGAATTTACAAACAGCAAAGGATTTCTGGCGAATGGCAACTCTTGCAGGCTCAACTGCAGGACTTTCTTTCGAGTCTGTCTCAAAAACTACCAGGCTGTAGTGTCGCCAGGTGACTGTATCTTTGGGAGCGCCGTGACACCGGTCCTGGGGACCAACTCGTTTAGCGTGAAGAACGGGGGCACTTTTGGCAGACCCATCCGACTGCCTTTCAACTTTGGATGGCCGGTAAGACAGAGCCTAGATGCAGTCCATATTATTAGTTTAATGTATGCCATGCCAAGGTCCATGTGTTGTTGTGCAGGCGGGCGGGCAGGAGAGTTGTGATTGGTTTGCAGAGAGAGAGCGCACCAGATATTGGTGATGAGATAAACCATCCCGGTAGCCTAATGCAAGAGCCATGTATTTAGAGAGTTAGAACACGGAGGTTTCTGCATTCTGCATTATGATGCATTTACATGACACTACAACATTCTATAACATTCTATTATCCATCACTAGGTAATGCTGCAGGCCCTTATATATCAGCAGATAGTGGATTGACACACGACGTTGTTTATTTTAAATTGCACCACCCCACTCCCGCTCCCTAGTGGCGCAGCGGTCTAAGGCACTGTATCTCAGTGCTGGAGGGGTCACTACAGACCCTGGTTCGATTCCAGGCTGTATCACAACTGATTGGGAGTCCCATAGAGCGGCGCACAATTGGTCCGGGGTAGGCCGTCATTGTAAATGCGAATTTGTTCTTAACTAGTCATTAACTAGTTAATGAAAGGTACAACTTTTTTTTTAAATAAAGTTTACTAGGTCTATAACACCTTTGCCTCTGTATGACGTACATTTTAGAATCCTAAATCATATAGCCATTCAGGAACAGACCTACAGTTAGTTGAGTGAAAGTACCCACTGGGCACAGACGTCAGTCAATTCAACGTCTATTCCACGTTGTTTCAACGTAATATAATTTCAGTGACGTGGAAAACAACGCTGATTAAACCAGTGTGTATTTAAATTGCGTTCCATTTAAAGTGTGATGATGCATGTCGTTAGCCATTTTTTTTATATTGCCTTTTTATGAAATGTGTTATAAAAACATATTTCTAACCGGCTGAATGCGTTGTACTCTTAGGGATCGTTTTCAATGATAATTGAAGCCTGGTATTCACCTTCAGCGGATCTACCTGTAGGTAAGTCGATCTATTCAACGCCACAAGAGGGCGCCCTTTATGCACATTTCACCAATAGGTCCCCTTTAACTAACGCACCTTTAACAAACCTAATCAATAATCAGTATCATCTCACTATTATAGATTAATTGCCTCCCAATCATTGATTTGTTCCCTCAAACTCAACTTTTGTTGCTCGGCTGCAAAACACCTTTTTTCATTCTTGTGCTCCAACACAATGTGACTTCCTGCGGTGTATTTCTGGCATGGGAACGAGTTGAGGGCTTTGGTGAGAACACACAGAGGCTGCCAAGGCTATGTGACTACATCTTCCTGTATTTTACACCTTGCTCTGTTCCGCCCATTGGAAGGTTTTCGCTGACAGAAAGGAAGAGGACATTTCAATCTTGAGTTTATTCTCCATCTGAACCAATATGGTTGTTATTATGTGAGTGGATAAGAAGCCATCTGCGTAAGGCCGGGCGGCTTGGCAGGCATATTTCAATCTTATGATATGAGATATGACACAAGATAAAATATTCAATGTTAGAACAATGGACGATAGAGAATACCGTAACAGGTGTCCTTAGACCATGTTAATTATTTATATGGCCTAATGGAACATGTTTGTAATGCAGACGACTACATGCTTCTGACTTGTCTGTAATAAAACTGACCGACAGCAACCACACCCACTGTACCTCATGTATTTAGTCTTCTCTCTCTAAACCTCTTGTCTCCTCTCTCTCTCTCTCTCTCTCTCTCTCTCTAAACCCCTTGTCTCCTCTCTCTGTCTCTCTCTCTCTAAACCCCTTGTCTCCTCTGTCTCTCTCTCTCTCTCTCTCTAAACCCCTTGTCTCCTCTCTCTGTCTCTCTCTCTCTCTAAACCCCTTGTCTTCTCTCTCTCTTCTCTCTCTCTCTCTGTCTCTGTCTCCCTCTCTCTCTCTCTGTCTCTGTCTCCCTCTCTCTCTCTCTCTCTCTCTCTCTCTCTCTCTCTCTCTCTCTCTCTCTCTCTCTCCCTCTCTCTGTCTCTCTCTCTGTCTCTCTCTCTGTCTCTCTCTAAACCCCTTGTCTTATCTATCTCTCCCTCTCTCTGTCTCTCTCTCTGTCTCTCTCTAAACCCCTTGTCTTCTCTCTCTCTATCTCTCTCTCTCTCTCTCTCTCTCTCTCTCTCTCTCTGGATCTATTGTGTTTTCTCTCTGTCCTTCCCTTGCAGACACCAGCAACCCAGAGATGTTGATTAGTTTCTTTGCCATCCAGAGACAGCTGGGCGTAGGGACCCCCTGGTCTCAGAACATTGAGAGCGTCCGACAGACGGAGTTAAGGTATTCTTACCGCTTCATCTGCAATGACAATTACTACGGAGAAAGTTGTTCCAAAATATGCACGCCGAGGGACGACCGTTTTGGCCACTACACCTGCGACCGTGATGGCCAGTTGTCCTGTCTGCCCGGCTGGAAGGGGGAATACTGCGAAGAACGTAAGCAAACCGAGAGAAACCAATCGTTACCAAACCACAACCACACAGAACCACAACTCAGATCTCCATCCATGTCACATGTCTTTTACCAATATGTTATACACAATCACCATGTCTTCAATGATTACGTTTTTATTCTAGCTTGGTAGACTTCTAGGTTGTTGTTTTTGATGCACTTTGGCTGCTCTGCTTCTTCAACACGTTTTTAGAGCTTGTGGTGCTGGTACATGTAGTTGTGGTACATGGGTTTTCAGTGAGCGAGTGAGAGGAGTAGCTGTAGCTTCCTTGTATATAGGTAGTCTGTGACCTCTGCTAAGAGGTTTGGTTCTGAGAGATGAGGGAGTTGACTTACCCTGCAACTGTAGGGTCACTGGTTCATGCTTGCTTTGATTGTTCCTCCTCAATCGCCGCGTTGGTGGCAGCAGCGAGATGATGCCACAGTTTATATCAGGTTTTTGTTGAAATCTTGTCCTGATGCATTTGGGGCTGGCGAGAGAGACACAGATAGAGAGAGAGAGACACACACAGAGACACACAGAGACACACAGAGAGAGAGAGAGTGAGAGAGAGAGAGAGAGACACAGAGAGAGAGACACAGAGAGAGAGAGAATGAGAATAGTTTTGGCCCCCTGTATATTAGCTTACTACGGACTCTGCTAAGACGCCTGGATCTTTTTTTTTTTGCAGGTAAAAGGGCCACAGAAAGAGCAGTGTGAATATGAGAACATTGTTTCCATGCAACATTGGTTGAGGAGGTCATATCTGAGAGCTACAGCATGTGAGAATTCAGCTTGTTATATTAGTAGGAAGTTCTGTGTTTAGGTCCTACAGGGTAAAAATGAGATGGTTGTTTCTGTTAGAGAAGGCCGACTGCACAGTGTTAGTTCACTACGACCACTAAAACCCACAATATGCCCTAAACACAGTGTTAGTTCACTACGACCACTAAAACACACAATATGCCCTAAACACAGTGTTAGTTCACTACGACCACTAAAACACACAATATGCCCTAAACACAGTGTTAGTTCACTACGACCACTAAAACACACAATATGCCCTAAACACAGTGTTAGTTCACTACGACCACTAAAACACACAATATGCCCTAAACACAGTGTTAGTTCACTACGACCACTAAAACACACAATATGCCCTAAACACAGTGTTAGTTCACTACGACCACTAAAACACACAATATGCCCTAAACACAGTGTTAGTTCACTACGACCACTAAAACACACAATATGCCCTAAACACAGTGTTAGTTCACTACGACCACTAAAACACACAATATGCCCTAAACACAGTGTTAGTTCACTACGACCACTAAAACACACAATATGCCCTAAACACAGTGTTAGTTCACTACGACCACTAAAACACACAATATGCCCTAAACACAGTGTTAGTTTACTACGACCACTAAAACACACAATATGCCCTAAACACAGTGTTAGTTCACTACGACCACTAAAACACACAATATGCCCTAAACACAGTGTTAGTTCACTACGACCACTAAAACACACAATATAATCTGTTCTCTATGTTTTTGGACCAGAATTGAATGAACTCCTACTACAAGGAGAACAGCCAATTGGCAGTAGGACTCATACTCATTACTAGTCAAGAGGTTGATGTGTTGTGCCTCTTTCACCAAAACAAATTACTCAAAGATTGCAGCAAAAACATTGTTAAAAACATCATTGTTCATGTGTTGTTGTTCATCATGTGTCGGAGTCAGTTGGTAACGGCAGTGAGACAAGGGATCTGTCATCTTCATGACTTCTGTCAGGTGTAGTTCTATTCTGACTGTGGAACCAAATCCTGATCAGGGGCTTTCATCACGTTACGTACCCAACTATCGTCGTAGTATAGAAATGTCTCTCTCTTTCTCTCTCTTTCTCTCTTCTTCTCTCTCTCTCTCACTCTCTGTCTCTCTTCTCCTCTGTCTCTCTGTCTCTTTCTCTGTCTCTCGCTCTCTCTCTCGCCCTCTCTGTCTCTCACCCTCTCTCTCTGTCTCTCTCTGTCTCTCCCTCTCTCCCTCCCTCTCTCTCTCTCTCTGTCTCTCTGTCTCTAACCCCTATAACCTTCACTATAACTAACCCCTATAACCTAAACTATAACTAACCCCTACACTATAACTAACAACTATAACTTACCCTATAACTAACCCCTATAACCTACACTATAATTAACCCCTAAACTATAACTATAACTAACCCCTATAACCTACACTATAATTAACCCCTATAACCTACACTATAACTAACCACTATAACCTACACTATAATCAGTCCCTACACTATAAATAAGCCCTATAACCTACACTATAACTAACCCCTATAACCTACACTATAACTAACCCCTACACTATAACTAACCACTATAATCTACACTATAACTAACCCCTATAACCTACACTATAACTAACCCCTACACTATAACTAACCCCTATAACTAACCCCTACACTAACTAACCACTATAACCTACCCTATAACTAACCCCTAGAACCTACACTATAATTAACCCCTACACTATAACTAACCCCTATAACCTAAACTATAACTAACCCCTACACTATAACTAAGCCCTATAACATACACTATAACTAACCCCTATAACCTACACTATAACTAACCCCTATAACCTAGACTATAACTAACCCCTACACTATAACTAACAACTATAACCTACCCTATAACTAACCCCTATAACCTACACTATAATTAACCCCTACACTATAACTAACCCCTATAACCTAAACTATAACTAACCCCTGCACTATAACTATAACTTGCCCTATAACCTACACTATAACTAACCCTTATAACCTACACTATAACTAACCCCTACACTATAACTAAGCCCTATAACATACACTATAACTAACCCCTATAACCTACACTATAACTAACCCCTATAACCTAGACTATAACTAACCCCTACACTAGAACTAACAACTATAACCTACCCTATAACTAACCCCTATAACCTACACTATAATTAACCCCTACACTATAACTAACCCCTATAACCTAAACTATAACTAACCCCTGCACTATAACTATAACTAACCCCTATAACCTACCCTATAATTAACCACTATAACCTACACTATAACTAACCCCTGGATATCTGCTGATCTCTGTGTGTTACAGCCATCTGCCTGGTGGGATGCAGTGAAGGGAATGGAAACTGCTCCAGTCCTGGCGAGTGTGTGTAAGTAATACTGCAATTGTGAAAAATGTGTAAGGACACCGGAACGTGTGCGTGTGTGTGTGTGTTGAAATTTCTCCAAGCCACTCTAATATTCCATGTGATGTCACCAGTGGGATGTAATCTACCGTCTCTCTCTCTCTATTTCTTTCTTTCTTTCTCTCATTTTCTACCCCTCTCTCTCTATAACTCTAAAACAGTCTTTCTCTTTCCTCTCACTCACTTTCTGTAAGAAACACCTCTTAATCCTATTTCTCTCCCTTCCAGACACAATTCTCTCTATCTCCCTCTATCCCCCTTACTCTCTCTCTCTCTCTCTCTCTCTCTCTCTCTCTCTCTTTGTCTCTCTCTCTCTCTCTCTCTCTCGTCCCCATCTCTCTCTCTCTCTCTCTCTCTCTCTCTCTCTCTCTCTCTCTCTCGTCCCTCTCTCTCTCTCTCTCTCTCGTCCCTCTCTCTCTCTCTCTCTCTCTCTCTCTCTCTCTCTCTCTCTCTCTCTCTCTCTCTCTCTCTCTCTCTCATCCTGCCGAAGTAGCAACTCATCCCTGTTGTTGGGAACATGAGAAAAGAGAGAGCCATTTGAAATAGATGTGTTGTTTTACAGGAAGTCTTCGTGACAACAGTGGCACAGTTTTTCAGTTTGTGGATATAGTATAGTAATTACCAGAATGGGTTTGTGTGGAAATGCATTGTATAGTTTGGTACTGTGGACTGTGTGGTCATTAAATGATGGTCAATGCATTCGGGAAAAAAGTATGAAACAACAACAAAAAATAAGTAAGAATTGACTCTATCTGGATATTTTTATACAGGGGTTTTCTGCGTTAAGGGATAAGTTGGGTCCATGTAGTTATAAAACTATTAGTCCGGTGGCCTGCAAAACGCTTCACATCATGGTTGGTTGTAGCTATTCTTAATCACTCACCCAATCAATCCATTCATCACACAGTTAGTAAATCAATGATGTTTTGATAAAGGTGTGGTATTGATGAAGAAACGTTTTAACCTGAATTACTCTTCCTGTGTCTCCAGGTGCAGAGAAGGTTGGCAGGGTCTGTTCTGCGATGAATGTAAGAAGTACCCAGCGTGTAAACATGGCACCTGCCAACAGCCTTGGCAGTGTAACTGTAAGGAGGGCTGGGGAGGGCTCTTCTGTGACCAGGGTAAGAACACGTCATCATCAGCATTGTAGTTGCACAGAGAAAGGGGCAATCTGACTGTAACATATAAGAAAATATCTGCAATTTAAAAATATATATAATTAAAATACTGACCCTAAAATAATCACCAAAAAATAAAGATGGCAAACTTATGATCTTATCAGGATTTTCTTTTACACTCCTTTTTTTTTAATGAGTCGAAAGGATGTTAGTTGACACATCTATTTGACTGAAGGGTCTATCGGAGTACGGAATGTGGCCACGTACACATAGCAGTGTTCTGGAATACTAGAATATTGGCTGTCATACTTTTAGAATTCTCAGCGCAGCTCAAACAATTTCTCCAGCTGTCAACACATTCAACTTATTACGGCCTATTGTGTCTCAGAGTCTGTGAACTATGATTTATATTTTTAGTAGTTGACCTTGACCTGATATATTAGCCTATATTTTTCCTTTATTCGACCTTTGACCCCTCCGTTGCTCCCTTCCAGACTTGAACTTCTGCACGCACCACCGGCCGTGTGTGAACGGGGCGACCTGTATGAACACAGGCCAGGGCAGCTTCACCTGTACCTGTCCACCTGGGTTCACTGGGTTAAACTGTGAGCTGGAGCTGCAGGAATGTGACAGCAACCCCTGCAGGTACGGAGGACTCTGCACGGTGAGTAGTGAGCCCCTCACGAGTCGCTGGATCACCATGTTAGAAGGAACAGTAGTAGTAGTAGTAGTAGTAGTAGTAGTAGCTACAGATATTGGATCTTAATTTGAGCCAGTTTTCTATAGCAGGAAAATAATACTGCAGCAACAGGAAATGTTAATTATTATGTGGATTATGAATAGTGGAAATTTTTGGTAGAGATTGATAAATGTTTTGTTTGGGCAAATCAAGTCGGACATTTCAAATTGGAACTCCCATCGCGCTCTAGCGACTTCTTGTGGCGGCCCGGGCACCTGCAAGCTGACTACGGTCGCCAGCTGGACGGTGTTTCCTCAGACACATTGGTGCGGCTGGCTTCCGGGTTAAGCAGGCAGTGAGGCTTGTTTCAGGGGATGCATGGCTCTCAACCTTCGACTCTCCTGAAACAAAATACACATCAACATTGCATTTCCTACTGTGAAGGAAAATTCTCAGCAACAAAAGAGTGTTCAAATTAAGATCCTACATCTGTAGAGAAACAGGTTATAAGTAACATCCCCTGTAGGAACGGAGGACTCCACACGGTCAGTTAATAGTAGCAGTAGTAGTACTAGTAGCAGTAGCAGCAGTAGTAGTATTAGTAGCAGTAGTATTAGTAGCAGCAGTAGCAACAGTAGCAGTAGCAGTAGTAGTAGTAATAGTAGCAGTAGCAGTAGTAGTAGCAGTAGTATTAGTAGCAGCAGTAGTAGTAGCAATAGTAGCAGTAGCAGCAGTAGTAGTATTAGTAGCAGTAGCAGTAGTATTAGTAGCAGCAGTAGCAACAGTAGCAGTAGCAGTAGTAGTAGTAGTAATAGTAGTACTAGTAGTAGCAGTAGTAGCAGCAGTAGTAGTAGCAATAGTAGCAGTAGCAGCAGTAGTAGTATTAGTAGCAGTAGTATTAGTAGCAGCAGTAGCAGCAGCAACAGTAGCAGTAGCAGTAGAAGTAGTAGTAGCAATAGTAGTAGTAGCAGCAGTAGCAGTAGTAGTAGCAATAGTAGTAGCAGTAGTAGTAGCAGTGGTAGTAGTAGCAGTAGTAGTAGTTCCAGTAGTAGTAGCAGTAGTAGTAGTTCCAGTAGTAGTCGTAGTTCCAGTAGTAGTCGTAGTTCCAGTAGTAGTAGTAGTTCCTGTAGTAGCAGTAGCAGTAGTAGTAGTAGCAGTAGTAGTAGTAGTTCCAGTAGTAGTAGTAGTTCCAGTAGTAGTAGTAGTAGTAGTTCCAGTAGTAGTAGTAGTTCCAGTAGTAGTAGTAGTAGTAGTAGTAGTAGTTCCAGTAGTAGTAGTAACAGTAGTAGTAGTAACAGTAGTAGTAGCAGTAGTAGTAGTAGTAGTAGTTCCAGTAGTAGTAGTTCCAGTAGTAGTAGCAGTAGTAGCAGTAGTAGCAGTAGTAGTAGTAGTAGTAGTAGTAGTAGCAAGATGGACAGGTTATAAGAGAGTTGTAGAAGTGGATCTCAGGAGTCACTAGATACCAGACTAGTAGGGACCAGTCTGGTCAGAATGTATGAGTAAGAAAAAGTATGAGCTATTGGTTGGAGAAAGTAGGACCCTCTGACCAACAACTCTCGCTGGCTCTATTTGAATGTTGCTTTAATAAATACTGCATCCCCTTCTTCCTCCCTTTACTGGGAAGGCTTCATATTGACATATTCCCAACGGTCTCTGTTAGATCTGAAATAATTTCCTTCTCTTTCTCTCTCTCTCTCCTCCACCAGAACCTGGATGTTGGCTACAGGTGTTCGTGTCCGCAAGGTTTCGAGGGTTCCCACTGTGAACACAGCCTGCTGACGTGTGCAGACTCTCCTTGCTTCCACAGCGGACAGTGCCATCAGAAGGACAATGGTCGCAGCTACACCTGCGAGTGTCCTCCCGGATACACCGGACTCAATTGTGAGAAAAGAGTGGACAAGTGCACGTCCCTTCCCTGCGCCAACGGTAGGCTACACTCACTTTCCCCTCTTCTTTACCCCCCTCAAGTCTGGTTCTCACTGCTCCCCTCTTCCCCCTCTCCTCTCTCCTCCCCCCTCTTCCCGACCTCCCTTCTCCCCTCTCTTCCCCCCTCGCCTCTCTCTTCCCCCCTCTTCCTGACCTCCCCTCTCTTCCCCCCTCTCCTATCTCTTCCCCCCTCGCCTCTCTATTCCCCCCTCGCCTCTCTCTTCCCCCCTCTTCCTGACCTCCCTTCTCCCCTCTCTTCCCCCATCTTCCCCCCTCTCCTCTCTCTTCCCCCCTCGCATCTCTCTTCCCCCCTCTCCTCTCTCCTCCCCCCTCTTCCTGACCTCCCTTCTCCCCTCTCTTCCCCCCTCTCCTCTCTCTTCCCGCCTCTCTTCTCCCCTATTACCCCATCTTCCCCCCTCTTCCCCCCTCTCCTCTCTCTTCCCCCCTCTTCCAGCCTCCCTTCTCCCCTATTCCCTACTCTTCCCCCCTCTAATCTCTCTTCCCCCCTCCCTTCTCCTCTATCTTCCCCCCTCTTCCCGACCTCCCTTCTCCACTCTCTTCCCCCCTCTTCCCTGCTCTCCTCTCTCTTCCCCCCTCCCTTCTCCCCTCTCTTCCCTCTTCCCCCCTCTCCTCTCTCTTCCCCCCTTCCTTCTCCCCTCTCTTCCCCTGAATTCCTCAGGCAGGTTGAAAGTGTGGGAGAACGCCTGTACTCTCTCTCTCTCTCTCTTCCCTGAATTCCCCTGGGGTTCGGTAGGCTGGAAGTGTTATGGAACAACAGGAATCTGTGGGAACTGTGTGTCTATTGTCCTGGATGTAAACATGTGGTGACTTCTTGTCAGCTTCCAGGAATGTCACCCAACACTGCAGGGTTGGGCTCAATTACATTTTAATTGCAGTCAATTCAGAAAGTACATTCCAATTCAATATTTTCCTAATTGAAAACCATTGAAGAAAATTGCAATTGAAATTGGGATGTCAGTGTACTTCCTGAATTGACTAGATTTGAAATCGAATTGACCCCAAACCTGCATCACTGTACTGTTAGCTGTACTATTAGCTGTACGGTTAGCTGTACGGTTAGCTGTACTATTAGCTGTACGGTTAGCTGTACAGTTAGCTGTACGGTTAGCTGTACGGTTAGCTGTACTGTTAGCTGTACTGTTAGCTGTACTATTAGCTGTACTATTAGCTGTACGGTTAGCTGTACGGTTAGCTGTACTGTTAGCTGTACTATTAGCTGTTAGCTTTACTGTTGGATTTACTGTTAGCATTACTGTTAGCTTTACTATTGGCTTTACTATTGGCTTTACTGTTGGCTTTACTGTTAGCTGTACAGTTAGCTGTACGGTTAGCTGTACGGTTAGCTGTACTGTTAGCTGTACTGTTAGCTGTACTATTAGCTGTACTATTAGCTGTACGGTTAGCTGTACGGTTAGCTGTACTGTTAGCTGTACTATTAGCTGTTAGCTTTACTGTTGGATTTACTGTTAGCATTACTGTTAGCTTTACTATTGGCTTTACTATTGGCTTTACTGTTGGCTTTACTGTTAGCTGTACTGTTAGCTGTACTGTTAGCTGTACTGTTAGCTGTACTATTGGATTTACTGTTAACTTTACTGTTGTCTTTACTGAGTAGAAAGGAAAATAATGTGACAAATAAATATCACAATTACATCCACATTGGCCTGTGTTTGGGGTCAGGTCGACCTTTTGGATAAGCTCATTGGTTTGTGTTTAGGGTTTTGGTCAGGTCGACCTTTTGGATAAGCACATTGGCCTGTGTTTAGGGTTTTGGGTCAGGTTGACCTTTTGGATAAGTACATTGGCCTGTGTTTGGGGTCAGGTCAACCTTTTGGATAAGCTCATTGGTTTGTGTTTAGGGTTTTGGTCAGGTCGACCTTTTGGATAAGCACATTGGCCTGTGTTTAGGGTTTTGGGTCAGGTCGACCTTTTGGATAAGCTCATTGGCCTGTGTTTAGGGTTTTGGTTCAGGTTGACCTTTTGGATAAGCTCATTGGCCTGTGTTTAGGGTTTTGGGTCAGGTCGACCTTTTGGATAAGCACATTGCCTGTGTTTTGGGTCAGGTCGACCTTTTGGATAAGCACATTGGCCTGTGTTTTGGGTCAAGTCGACCTCTTGGATAAGCATATTGGCCGGTGTTTTGGGTCAGGTCAACCTTTTGGATAAGCATTCCAGCTCATTATGGTGGTTTAGTGATGAAGGGGATGGTATGATTTGTTCTTCTGCTCCATGTGATGGTTACTGAGACTTCACAATGTAGTGTGACGATTGGAGATGTGTAAGCAATAGCGAAAATTCCACCTAGCCTATCAGAGGGCAAGATGGAGTAATTGCAATATTGTTTAAACTTATCAAATCCTCCACAAGCGTCTAGAGGTTGTTTCCGGACAGGGCCTATAATGGCAAACTGTGTGCTCTCCCCTATGACCTCTGAACCCTGAACCCTATGCGTAAGACCCTGACCTCTGAACTCCAACCCCTGAACTCTAACCCCTGAACTCTAACCCCTGAACTCTAACCCCTGAACTCTAACCCCTGAACTCTAACCCCTGAACTCTAACCCCTGAACTCTAACCCCTGAACTCTAACCCCTGAACTCCGACCCCTGAACCCTAAACCCCTGAACCCCTGTGTCTCTCTCTCCAGGTGGTCTGTGTTTGATCCATGGTGGCGTGCGTCTGTGTAGCTGTCGCTCCGGTTTCACCGGCCAGCGCTGCGAGATCAACATCAACGAGTGTGCCGGGAACCCCTGCACCAACGGAGGGACCTGCCTGGACCGCATCAACGACTACACCTGTGCCTGCCCCCCGGGGTACGCCGGCCGAAACTGTGACCGCGTCCTGGACGAGTGCTCCATGCGCCCCTGTCTCAACGGAGGACTCTGCACCGGGGAAGGGGGACCGGGGAAATCCCCCACCACCTGTATCTGTCCCGCCGGCTTCACTGGACCCCGCTGTCAGTTCTTTGCAGTGACCCTGCCAGTCGGTGGTGAGAGGATCAACGGAGAGAGCCAAGATGGCTTCCAGTGGGCGGCAGTTTCCCTGGCTGTAGGGCTGGTTGCGTTTCTGGTGCTGCTATGCATGGTGGGGTTGGCTCTAAGACACATCCACAGGCAGATGGGCAGGGACAGAGGAGACCGGGAGACCATGAACAACCTATCAGACGTACAGAAGGATAACCTTATCCCCGCCTCCCAGCTGAAGAACACCAATCAGAAGGTTGTACTGGAGGTGGACTGCGAATCAGAGAAGTCAAATTTTATCCACAAGAACTATCACTTGGACTATAGTAACGCAAAGTCGAAGGAGTTCAAGGATGATACGTCGCAAGAGGATAAAAGACTAAATCACATCTACGAGAAGTGTTTAGAAGAGAAACTACCGATGAGTGGAATGTACAGGTAAAAGAATGTACATGTTTCTATAAATTAAGGTTTCTATCTTGATCTACAAACATGGCAATATACCTTGAGACCTATGGCTAGGCTACTTATAGCGCCTGGTACCATTGCTACACTAACACTCCAGGAAACTGTTTCCGTACATGTGTGAAAGGTGAAAGGTTGTGCGTTCTGGATATTATTTCTATAGGCTGTAAGTCTGTTCTGTTTACTGTGAGAGGGGGAAAAACGGTCTCGTTCATTGTGTAAGTCGCACCAGGACCTGAATGCAACGGTTTAAACCCTGCCACTTACTCTCCCCCCTGTAACATAGACGCTGGGAGTCGAGAAGCAGTTTCAAATCACAAAGAACGTGGAACGATACAACATAGGAGTAGCGTCTAGATATGAACAAACAGAAACAATACTGCCTGGGGAAGGAACCTAAGGGGGGGTGTCAGATAAAGGGGAGGTAATGGAGTCTAGTTGTGATGTAATGATGAAGCTTAGGTGCGCGTAATGATGAAGATCAGGTGCGCGTAATGATGAAGCTCAGGTGAGTGTAATGGTGATGCCAGGTGCGTGTAATGATGAAGCTCAGGTGCGTGTTATGGTGATGCCAGGTGCGTGTAATGATGGAGATCAGGTGCGCGTAATGATGAAGCTCGGGTGCGTGTAATGGTGATGCCAGGTGCGCGTAATGATGATTGCCAGGACCGGTGGTTAGTATCCCGGCGACATCGAACGCAGGAGGGAAGGAGCGGGAGTAGACGTGACGACCCCATATAGCTGTAGGATCTTAATTTGATCACTCTTATGTTGCTGAGAATTGCAGGAAATGCAAACTTTTAGTCTATTTGAGTTTGTCACTTCCACTCTGACATTTCAGACTTGAGTCACCCTAACAAAAAATGTATCAGCCTCAACAGCAAAAAATGTCCATTAAATATAATCCACATAATAATCCACATTTCCTGTCGCTGCAGGATTATTTTCCTTCTGTAGCAAATTTGCACAAATTAAGATCCTACATCTGTACCCATACTGTATACACACGTACACCTCCAGGTACACACACACACACACACACACACACACACACACACAGAGAGAGAGACAGGAGACAGACACAGTTTAGCCATATGCTTCTACTTTGTGTCGTTAAGGTAGGCTGACAGTGTGTGTTGACTTGTGTGTTTTGCAGTGAAAAGGAGGAGTGTAGGATATCAACGATATGTTCCCCTCGAGACTCTCAGATCTACCAGTCTGTCTTTGTTATAGGAGAAGAGAAGAGGGAGTGCGTCATAGCAACAGAGGTAAGACAAGAAAAATACAACGGCAACAAAAAAAAGTACTTATCTGAAGTATTTCATGTCACTCGTATATATATAGTAGTATATTGACTAGTATCAATGATATTTATGGTTGCTGATGTTTCGGTTTGTTTTTTTTACACATATTATTTTACTTCAAAATAAGACGAGATACTGGAGGCCTATATAGCAGGGACTTCAGAAAGCATTCACACCCCATGACATTCTCCACATTGTGTTGCCTTACAGCCTGAATTTAAAATGGATTGAATTAAGATGTTGTGTCACTGGCCTCCACACTATACCCTATAAAGTCAAAGTGGAATTGTGTTTTTCCAAATTAATAAAAAAATTATAAGATGAAATGTTTTAAGTCCGTAAGTATTCGACCCCTTTGTTATGGCAAGCCTAAATAAGTTCAGGAGTAAACATTTGGTTAACAAGTCACATACATTGCATGGACTGTGTGCAATAGTGTTTAAACATGTGGGGGTACATCTCTGTACCCCCACACATACAATTATCTGTAAGGTCCCTCAGTCGAGCAGTGAATTTCAAATACAGATTCAACCACAAAGACCAGAGAGGTTTTCCAATGGCTCTCAAAGAAGGGTTCCTATTGGTAGATGGGTTAAAAAAAAGCAGACATTGAATATCACTTTGAGCATGGTGAAGTTATTAATTACACGTTGGATGGTGTATCAACACACCCAGTCACTACAAAGATAAAGGCGTCCTTCCTAAATCAGTTCCCGGAGAGGAAGGAAACTACTCATGGATTTCACCATGAGGTCAATGGTGACTTTAAAACGGTTACAGAGTTTAATAGCTGTGATAGGAGAAAACTGAGGATGGATCAACAACATTGTAGTCACTCCATAATACTAACCTAACTGACAGAGTGAAAAGAACGAAGTCTGTACAGAATATAAATATTCCAAAACACGCATCCTGTTTGCAACAAGGCACTAAAGTAATAGTGCAATAAATGTGGCAAAGCAATTCACTTTTTGTCCTGAATACAAAGTGTTATGTTTGGGGCAAGTCCAATAGAACACATTACTGAGTAACAATATCCATATTTTCAAGCATAGTGGTTGCTGCATCATGTTATGGGTTTGCTTGTAATCGTTAAGGACCGGGGAGTTTTTCAGGATAAAAAAAAAACTAATGGCACAGGAAAAATCCTAATGGAAAACCTGGTTCACTCTACTTTCCACCAGACACTATGAGATTAACTCGCCCACTCAGGAACATTCACTGCCTTCTTGCAATTACACTGTATATTTGACCTTGTGTTTTAGGTCATTGTCCTGCTGTCAGGTGAATTAAAGTTTTGACTTAAATCTACTTGAAAATCTATTGCAAGACCTGAAAATTGTTGTCTAGCAATGATCCAACAACCAATTTGACAGAGCTTGAAGAATTTAGAAAAGAGTAACGAGCAAATATTTCTGTATTTACTTATTTTTTCTTTAAAAAAAAACATATTTTCACTTTGTCATTGTGGGGTATTGTGTGTAGGTGGGTGAGATTTTCACTTTTATTTAAACCCTTATTTTACCAGGTAAGTTGACTGAGAACGCATTCTCATTTACAGCAACGACCTGGGGAATAGTTACACGGGAGAGGGGGGGGGGGGGGGGTGAATGAGCCAATTGGAAGCTGGGGATGATTAGTTGGCCATGATGGTATGAGGGTCAGATTGGGATTTAAGTCAGAACACCGGGGGTTAACACCCCTACTTTTACGATAAGTGCCATGGGATATTTAGTTACCACAGAGAGTCAGGACACCCGTTTAACGTCGCATCCGAAAGACGGCACCCTACAGTGACAAAAACCAATCCCAATTTAATCAATTTTGAATTCAGGCTGTAACACAACCAAATGTGTAATAAGTCAAGGGGTTTGAATACTTTCTGATAGGACTGTCTGCCAAGTCAGTATAGGTGGAGTAATCTTATAATGCTCTCTCTAAACTAGAAAAGGGTATCAAATCACTATCCTTCAAACTGAAAAATGTGATGGTCTAAGAAAGGGATACGTTTTTGTTCAAGTACAGGAATATGGTTTTGATACCTTTTAAACTTTACTGTGTCTCTCAAACCCTATGTCTTAAAGGCCCAGTGGAGTCAAAAAAATGGGATTTCTCTGTGTTTTATGTATATTTCCACACTATGAGTTTGGAATAATACTGTGAAATTGTGAACATTATGATACTACTCTTTTAGTGTAAGAGCTGTTTGAAAAGACCGCCTAAAATTTCTGCTTGTTTCAGTGGGAGGAAGTTTTGGCCTGTCTGGTGACATCACCAGGCGGTAAACTAGTCAATAGACCAGTAAGATAAAAAATAAAAAAATAAAACCTCTCTGCCAATAATTGCTCATTTCTAGGGTTTTTCCTGTTTCCACTCAGACCACTCCCAGACAATTCTAGCTAAGTTCTTGCTTGAGAAATTTCCCTTCGCTAAGAAGCAATTAAAAAAAAAAAAAAATTTTGACCATTTTAATTGAAAACAATCACAGTAAGGTACTTCATTATTACACAGAAATGACTTGATATTGAGATAAAAATGGCTGCATATTGGACTTTTAACACCGAGGTGCTGAGTGTAATTGAGGGAGGATGTTACCAAGCAAAACACAATGGCGATAGTATCCCAGCAAGAATAGATTACACAACTTTTGTGATTGGCTTATATGAGTGTTATTATCTTGGGACATGTGTGCAGTTTCCCAGTTCATAGAGAAAATGGGAATGACGGCTCACTGTTTTCCCCAGTCCTCACAGCTGACCTCTAACCTTTTCATCTTCCTCTTCCTCCCAGGTATAAAGCTGTGTGAGGTAGAAAAGCGAGGGAGCGAGAAGGCGGAGGAGAAAGGCAATCAAAGGCAGAAAATATTTTTCTGGATTGTTTACAAAGAACCTGAGGAGAGACTGAAGATCTGTTTCTGATGTCACTGCTGCTCTGGAGCACTAGAGAGACGGGACCATGGAGAAAAACAGAGAGACAGAGAAGCGAGCGGAATCTCTCCTCCGTGAAAAATGAAAAAATGAAACACTCTAGACTGAACTTTACTGAACTTTAACATTGACCGAGTGTTTGTATACAAAATGTGTACAGTTCACAGTCATGGACCTATTAACTTCTGGGAACAAATGGTTAAATAAACTGTTAAATGACTGACTGAACTGCACTGGGTGTGGAGGGGACTGGTAGAATGTCATTAAGCAAAAACAATGAACCTGAACTGAACTCATCCGTCCTTGGCAGCGATTGGAGGAGAGAGTAGGTGAAACAGGAAAAATGTCCGTAGCTCGTAGTTGAACCCTGATCCCTCAGTTGACCCTTGACTTATCTCCAAGGGTAATCGTGGTGACTCACGACAGCCAACTAATCAAAATGGAGGTGCCTGAGATTAGACTGATCTTTAACCCCTAGCCAGCATCATTGACTTGCTACGCAGGGTCCAGGGTGGAGCTAACTCAATGAAGATCACCCACTGACCGCCACGACCGACCAGCAGTCGAAACCACAACAGACACAATGAGAACGATGAATCTCTTGACTGAACAAACAAACAAACAAACGTTTCATCGTTCAATCTCTAGAAACAAAAAAATACTTGGTTGGACTTTTCCGGACTTTTCCATTTCATGCAAGATGGTGAAAAGATTGTATGTCCAAAATTTACTAGAAACCTAAAAGAGTGTGTTTGGATGCTAAAAAAAATGAAACCCTTGTCTCTTCATGGAACATTTGACCTACAAAAATAAATACATTTTTTTTTAATCAACAGTAATTTGGAGGTTGCGTGCACTAAACAGGATATATTCATTTAAGACGCGACAAATAAGTCACAGAAGCGTAATACTCAGTTCTGTGCCAGCAGTAGTCCAAGAAAACAGGAAGGGAACCGACGGATAAGTTTATATTTACAATAATCTCCGTCCCAAATGGCACTCTATTTCCTATATAGTAGTGCACTAAGTAAGGACTTAGGGTGTAATTTGGGACATAGACAATAACAGCCCTGCACTAAAGAGACACGAAAGGATTCCTAAAAGACACTGTCAATACCACTGCCTGCCTATAATGACTCTCTGAAATTACAGAACCAATAATGTAAAAAAAAATATAATTAAATGATGATTATTTCCAGAGTTTAATTTAAATATTGATGCTCTTTATATGTTTTATAATATTATTTTGTATATAAGGACCAGACTTCTGAAGAATAAAACATTTTCATTTTCATTTCTTGTTAATAATTTCTATGCCAGTGAATGAAAAGTGAGATTCTTTTTTTTTGTGGTGGTTTTTTTTAACAATGAAGAAAATATTACTGATGCTGGCTCTTCTATTGTTTTTCACCAAAGTGATTATACATTTTTATTAAAGGGAGCGGTAGAACCACAGACATCCTATTACATCACAGAGTACATTCCATTTCTAATATGTAACTCTATGGGTAGAACGATCCAAACGGTTAGACTTGACCATACACAAAACCTACATTCTCTAACGCATCTGAAACACACAGTCAACAACCTTACCAAACGTGCCAACAACTAAACGCTGATTCTAGAAAGGAACTTACCTACACATGGAGCTGTCTATATACAGTAATTTATCTAGATATGGAGCTGGCTATTTACAGTAACTTAACCAGATATGGAGCTGGCTATATACATTAACTTAACTAGATATGGAGCTGGCTATATACATTAACTTAACCAGATTTGGAGCTGGCTATATACAGTAACTTATCTAGATATGGAGCTGGCTATATTCAGTAAATTATGGAGCTGGCTATTTACAGTAACTTATGGAGCTGGCTATTTACAGTAACTTATGGAGCTGGCCATTTACAGTAACTTATGGAGCTAGCTATATACAGTAACTTAACCAGATATGGAGCTGGCTATTTACAGTAACTTATCTAGATATGGAGATGGCTATTTACAGTAACTTATGGAGCTGGCTATTTACAGTAACTTATGGAGCTGGCTATTTACAGTAACTTATCTAGATATAGAGCTGGCTATATACAGTAACTTATCTAGATATGGAGTTGGCTATATACATTAACTTAACCAGATATGGAGCTGGCTATTTACAGTAATTTATGGAGCTGGCAATTTACAGTAACTTATGGAGCTGGCTATTTACAGTAACGTATCTAGATATGGAGCTGGCTATATACAGTAACATCTAGATATGGAGCTGGCTATATACAGTAACTTAACCAGATATGGAGCTGGCTATATACATTAACTTAAACAGATATGGAGCTGGCTATTTACAGTAACTTATCTAGATATGGAGCTGGCTATATACAGTAACTTAACCAGATATGGAGCTGGCTATATACATTAACTTAACTAGATATGGAGCTGGCTATATACATTAACTTAACCAGATATGGAGCTGGCTATATACATTAACTTAACCAGATATGGAGCTGGCTATATACATTAACTTAACCAGATTTGGAGCTGGCTATATACAGTAACTTATCTAGATATGGAGCTGGCTATATACAGTAACTTATCTAGATATGGAGCTGGCTATTTACAGTAACTTATCGAGCTGGCTATTTACAGTAACTTATCTAGATATGGAGCTGGCAATATACATTAACTTAACCAGATATGGAGCTGGCTATTTACAGTAATTTATCTAGATATGGAGCTGGCTATTTACAGTAACTTATCGAGCTGGCTATTTACAGTAACTTATTTAGATATGGAGCTGGCTATATACAGTAACTTATCGAGCTGGCTATTTACAGTAACTTAACCAGATATGGAGCTGGCTATATGAAACCCCCCCCCCAGGATCCCCCAACCCTACACAAGTACACATACACAAGCTGCTCCACCTGACCCCTCCCTCCTCTCTCTTTTGTTCTCCTAAATTGGCTTGAAATTCAAGTCTGTTTCCACGGTTACCCCCTCTAGCTGGCAATGGTGAAACAAAAACAGCCGAGGGGCTGAAAAGACCCCCTTACACCTCCACACACACACACCCTCCCTAATAGAAAGAGCTCAGCCAAACACACACACACATACACACACACACACACACACACACACACACACACCCTCCCTAACAGAGAGCGCTCAGCCGAACACACACACACATACACACACACACCCTCCCTAACAAAGAGCTCAGCCAAGCAGATGCCGCGGTTTGCGGGGTGAGACCCTGCTCTGCCATAAAAACAGTGGCATATGCCAAGCCTCTTGCCCTGCATGCACTACGCAGCACACACACACACACACACACACACGCACACACGCACACACACACGCACGTACGCACGCACGCACGCACGCACGCACACACACACACACACACACACACACACACACACACACACACACACACACACACACACACACACACACACAGAGCAGACTAGACCACAGAGTCCATTAAAACACACACACTTTCAGGCAGCCATAGGCCACCGACTTCCCTTCAGGGTTAAGGTCAATCTATCGACCTCACACCCCCTCCACACACACACACACACACACACACACACTACCACGGTACCCACACACACACTACCACGGTACCCTCACACACACACACACACATTACCACGGTACCCACACACACACTACCACGGTACCCCCACACACACACTCACACACACACACACACACACACACTACCACGGTACCCTCACACACACACACACACACACACACACACACACATACACACACACACACAGACGTCCTAAAAAAGCCCTTCATGTAGAAGGCCTGGTTTTGGGGCTGTGAATGTGTTTAGGGAGGGGGAGCAGCCCAGATGGAAGGCAGTAGGTTAAGTTCGCTATAAAGAGAAATATCATTAAAAAATCCCCCTGCCTTGCCTTGGGCACTACGTCAAAAAAATGTATGGACCTGTCAGAGTGCACAATCTGGCTCCTCTGTGGGGCTCATGCCTGGTATTGCCTGGGTCTCACATACGCACACAGCCACACACACACACACACACACACACACACACACACACGCATATACAGGAACCGTGGAGGAACATCAGGAGAAGCCCAGAGGTCACCATTTATAGGTCAGGGGTCAGAGATTAAAGGTGATGCCAGAGAGAGTTTACACTTTATAGGTCAGGGGTCAGAGACTAAAGGTGATCCCAGAGAGAGGTTACACTTTATAGGTCAGGGGTCAGAGATTAAAGGTGATCCCAGAGAGAGGTTACACCTTATAGGTCAGGGGTCAGAGATTAAAGGTGATCCCAGAGAGAGGTTACACATTATAGCTTGCTAGCCCCCATTGTGTTGCATCCCAGATGGCCCCATATTCCCTATTTAGTGCACTACGTTTGACCATGGCCCATTGGTCTCTGGTTGAAAGTAGTGCACTATTTAGGGAATAGGGTTCCATTTGGGATGTAATCATAATCTTAGCCTGAGGTAAATGGCCAGAGAAGAGATTAACATTCAAAGGTTAATTGATCAAAATAACTCGGGAGTCTGTGAATCGAGAGTCTGTGAATCGAGAGTCTGTGAATCGAGAGTCTGTGAATCGAGAGTCTGTGAATCGAGAGTCTGTGAATCGAGAGTCTGGGAGAGTAAAATTGGCCTCACCTTTCAAGCAAGTCAAAGGGTTGGGACGTTGAGAGAGTGAAGTTGGCATCCTCTCCTCATGCGACAGCTCATTCAGCTGGCTAACATCATGCTTTTGGAAACTTTAAGATCCGTGTTCATATAACTTGGATTAACTCATGCAGTCTCTCATTATAAATCATGTTCAGATGTTGTCAATGGGAGATTTGTGGGGAAAGTTCAGACGAATAGATCTCGAGGTAGTTCAGAGTTGGCCCTGAATGTAGAGTAATGACAGAGCTGAATGGAGAGTAACGACACAGCTGACTGGAGAGTAACGACACAGCTGACTGGAGAGTAACGACACAGCTGAATGTAGAGTAACGACACAGCTGAATGTAGAGTAACGACACAGCTAAATGTAGAGTAACGACACAGCTGACTGGAGAGTAACGACACAGCTGACTGGAGAGTAACGACACAGCTGACTGGAGAGTAACGATACACAGCTGACTGGAGAGTAACGACACAGCTGAATGATAGTAACGACACAGCTGAAAGGAGAATGACACAGCTGAATGATAATAATGACACAGCTGAATGTAGAGTAACGACACAGCTGAATGTAGAGTAACGACACAGCTGAATGTAGAGTAACGACACAGCTGAATGGAGAGTAACGACACAGCTGAATGTAGAGTAACGACACAGCTGAATGGAGAGTAACGACACAGCTAAATGGAGAGTAACGACACAGCTGAATGTAGAGTAATGACACAGCTGAATGATAGTAACGACACAGCTGAATGTAGAGTAACGACACAGCTGAATGTAGAGTAACGACACAGCTGAAAGGAGAGTAATGACACAGCTGAATGATAGTAACGACACAGCTGAATGTAGAGTAATGACACAGCTGAATGTAGAGTAATGACACAGCTGAAAGGAGAGTAATGACACAGCTGAATGATAGTAACGACACAACTGAATGTAGAGTAACGATACAGCTGAATGGAGAGTAACGACACAGCTGAATGGAGAGTAATGACACAGCTGAATGATAGTAACGACACAGCTGAATGATAGTAACGACACAGCTGACTGGAGAGTAATGACACAGCTGACTGGAGAGTAATGACACAGCTGAATGGAGAGCAATGACACAGCTGACTGGAGAGTAATGACACAGCTGAATGGAGAGCAATGACACAGCTGAATGGAGAGTAATGACACAGCTGAATGGAGAGTAATGACACAGCTGAATGGAGAGTAATGACACAGCTGAATGATAGTAACGACACAGCTGAATGATAGTAACGACACAGCTGACTGGAGAGTAATGACACAGCTGAATGGAGAGTAACGACCCCCCCCCCCCCCCCCGAGGAGAGGATTTTGAGAGCCACTGATCTAGAGAGTAGGGTGCCATTGGGGAGGCAGACATCCTGTTGACGTGTGGTCAAAGAGGATGGAATAGAATCAGCCTGGATCACTAGGTGTAGAGAGGGATGTTTCCCTGGCCAGACTGAGAGGAAAAACCCCTATCACAGCCATTAGTCATCTGGTAAAACCTTCCACTGCTACTGCTCACACACAGCGTTCTACCTGTTACCCTGACAACTGCCCGCCCGCACCGAGGGACTGTGGAACCCTCTCTCCTCTCACACACGGACTTACTCACACACACACACACACACACACACACACACACACACACACACACACACACATTCTCATAGACACTTACAATACATGCAGTATTCACACACACCTAAACAGTTTTTCTCTCTCTCATATGCACACTCGAACACTCAGGCACACACACACACAGTACACACACACAGTACACACACACAGTACACACACACACACACACAGTCACAGTGTACTAAAAGGACTTGGCCTCTGGCCTCTGGCCTCTGGGTCTCCATAATGTGGCCAAACATTCTCATTGTATTATAATCACAGCATCCTGTTTGTGACCTAGTGACATCACTTCCTACTTCCTGCCTGATTAAAACAAATGCAGAACATGCCGGCGGAGGCCAGTGGCTTTTCTCACGCATCTCTCCCTGAGATCGCAGATCTGAATTCCAAATGGCACCATATTGACTTATACTGCGCACAGGGCTCTGGTCTAAAGTAGTGCACTATATAGGGAATAGGGTGCCACAGAGCTCTGGTCTAAAGTAGTGCACTATATAGGGAATAGGGTTCCACAGAGCTCTGGTCTAAAGTAGTGCACTATATAGAGAATAGGGTTCCACAGGGCTCTGGTCTAAAGTAGTGCACTATATAGGGAATAGGGTGCCACAGAGCTCTGGTCTAAAGTAGTGCACTATATAGGGAATAGGGTTCCACAGGGCTCTGGTCTAAAGTAGTGCACTATATAGGGAATAGGGTGCCACAGAGCTCTGGTCTAAAGTAGTGCACTATATAGAGAATAGGGCTCTGGTCTAAAGTAGTGCACTATATAGGGAATAGGGTTCCACAGAGCTCTGGTCTAAAGTAGTGCACTATATAGGGAATAGGGTTCCACAGAGCTCTGGTCTAAAGTAGTGCACTATATAGAGAATAGGGTTCCACAGGGCTCTGGTCTAAAGTAGTGCACTATATAGGGAATAGGGTGCCACAGAGCTCTGGTCTAAAGTAGTGCACTATATAGGGAATAGGGTTCCACAGGGCTCTGGTCTAAAGTAGTGCACTATATAGGGAATAGGGTGCCACAGAGCTCTGGTCTAAAGTAGTGCACTATATAGAGAATAGGGCTCTGGTCTAAAGTAGTGCACTATATAGGGAATAGGGTTCCACAGAGCTCTGGTCTAAAGTAGTGCACTATATAGGGAATAGGGTTCCACAGAGCTCTGGTCTAAAGTAGTGCACTATATAGGGAATAGGGCTCTGGTCTAAAGTAGTGCACTATATAGGGTATAGGGCTCTGGTCTAAAGTAGTGCACTATATAGGGTATAGGGCTCTGGTCTAAAGTAGTACACTATATAGGGTATAGGGCTCTGGTCTAAAGTAGTGCACTATATAGGGAATAGGGTTCCACAGAGCTCTGGTCTAAAGTAGTGCACTATATAGGGAATAGGGCTCTGGTCTATAGTAGTGCACTATATAGGGTATAGGGCTCTGGTCTAAAGTAGTGCACTATATAGGGAATAGGGCTCTGGTCTAAAGTAGTACACTATATAGGGTATAGGGCTCTGGTCTAAAGTAGTGCACTATATAGGGAATAGGGTTCCACAGAGCTCTGGTCTAAAGTAGTGCACTATATAGGGAATAGGGTTCCACAGAGCTCAGGTCTAAAGTAGTGCACTATATAGGGAATAGGGTTCCACAGAGCTCTGGTCTAAAGTAGTGCACTATATAGAGAATAGGGCTCTGGTCTAAAGTAGTGCACTAAATAGGGAATAGGGTTCCACAGAGCTCTGGTCTAAAGTAGTGCACTATATAGGGAATAGGGTTCCACAGAGCTCAGGTCTAAAGTAGTGCACTATATAGGGAATAGGGTTCAACAGAGCTCTGGTCTAAAGTAGTGCACTATATAGGGAATAGGGCTCTGGTCTAAAGTAGTGCACTATATAGGGAATAGGGTTCCACAGAGCTCTGGTCTAAAGTAGTGCACTATATAGGGAATAGGGTTCCACAGAGCTCAGGTCTAAAGTAGTGCACTATATAGGGAATAGGGTTCCACAGAGCTCTGGTCTAAAGTAGTGCACTATATAGGGAATAGGGCTCTGGTCTAAAGTAGTGCGCTATATAGGGAATAGGGTTCCACAGAGCTCTGGTCTAAAGTAGTGCACAATATAGGGACTAGGGCTCTGGTCTAAAGTAGTGCACTATATAGGGAATAGGGCTCTGGTCTATAGTAGTGCACTATATAGGGAATAGGGCTCTGGTCTATAGTAGTGCACTATATAGGGAATAGGGCTCTGGTCTATAGTAGTGCACTACATAGGGAATAGGGCTCTGGTCTAAAGTAGTGCACTATATAGGGAATAGGGCTCTGGTCTAAAGTAGTGCACTACATAGGGAATAGGGCTCTGGTCTATAGTAGTGCACTATATAGGGAATAGGGCTCTGGTCAATAGTAGTGCACTATATAGGGAATAGGGCTCTGGTCTATAGTAGTGCACTATATAGGGAATAGGGCTCTGGTCTATAGTAGTGCACTATATAGGGAATAGGGCTCTGGTCTATAGTAGTGCACTAGATAGGGAATAGGGCTCTGGTCAATAGTAGTGCACTAGATAGGGAATAGGGCTCCGGTCAATAGTAGTGCACTAGATAGGGAATAGGGCTCTGGTCAATAGTAGTGCACTATATAGGGAATAGGACTCTGGTCAATAGTAGTGCACTAGATAGGGAATAGGGCTCTGGTCAATAGTAGTGCACTAAATAGGGAATAGGGCTCTGGTCTATAGTAGTGCACTAGATAGGGAATAGGTCTCTGGTCTAAAGTAGTGCACTATATAGGAAATAGGGTTCCACAGAGCTCTGGTCTAAAGTAGTGCACAATATAGGGACTAGGGCTCTGGTCTAAAGTAGTGCACTATATAGGGAATAGGGCTCTGGTCTATAGTAGTGCACTATATAGGGAATAGGGCTCTGGTCTATAGTAGTGCACTACATAGGGAATAGGGCTCTGGTCTAAAGTAGTGCACTATATAGGGAATAGGGCTCTGGTCTAAAGTAGTGCACTATATAGGGAATAGGGCTCTGGTCTATAGTAGTGCACTATATAGGGAATAGGCCTCCGGTCTATAGTAGTGCACTAGATAGGGAATAGGGCTCTGGTCTATAGTAGTGTACTATATAGGGAATAGGGCTCTGGTCTATAGTAGTGCACTATATAGGGAATAGGGCTCTGATCTATAGTAGTGCACTAGATAGGGAACAGGGCTCTGGTCTATAGTAGTGCACTAGTGCACTATATAGGGAATAGGGCTCTGGTCAATAGTAGTGCACTAGATAGGGAATAGGGCTCTGGTCAATAGTAGTGCACTAGATAGGGAATAGGGCTCTGGTCTATAGTAGTGCACTAGATAGGGAATAGGGCTCTGGTCTATAGTAGTGCACTAGTGCACTATATAGGGAATAGGGCTCTGGTCAATAGTAGTGCACTAGATAGGGAATAGTGCTCTGGTCTATAGTAGTGCACTAGATAGGGAATAGGGCTCTGGTCAATAGTAGTGCACTAGATAGGGAATTAGGGCTCTGGTCTATAGTAGTGCACTAGATAGGGAATAGGGCTCTGGTCTATAGTAGTGGAACACACTCCATTTGGAACTCCTGGTATTTGCGGTCAGCACTGTACTCTTCTGGCGTTGCGGGGTGGAAACATGGGCTTTTCAGGAAACAACGGCCACACAAACACGGGACAGGGAAACAAACATTCCTAATCAACTCAATTTATTCTGTTAAAGGAAAACAGGGAGATCTTTGTGTTGATGTCATTGGTTGGGAATGAGGAAGCATGGTTTCTGACAATCTCCTGTTCTATCTCTCTACGTAAACCCTAAATATGTGGCATGTCATATTCTCAAGAGATCCCCCATACATGGAGATTGAAATTCCGTTGGCAATATTGTCTTGCTCATTGAAGGAATTCTGTTTAGACACAGTCATAAAACAATGGTTTTACACAACAAGTACAAAAGCCAAGTAACAAACCACCAAAACAGAACAATAAGGAAAATAAAATGTTTTGACAAGAGCACAAAGGCATGTAATGGTATTAACGAAAGAAAAACACTAAACGTTCTAGAAATATCAAACATAAATACGTAGAAATGTCTCACAGTGCAGTACAGTGTGTTGCCCATGTCTCACAGTGCAGTGTGTTGTCCATGTCTCACAGTGCAGTGTGTTGCCTATGTCTCACAGTGCAGTACAGTGTGTTGCCCATGTCTCACAGTGCAGTGTGTTGCCCATGTCTCACAGTGCAGTGTGTTGTCCATGTCTCACAGTGCAGTGTGTTGCCCATGTCTCACAGTGCAGTACAGTGTGTTGCCCATGTCTCACAGTGCAGTACAGTGTGTTGCCCATGTCTCACAGTGCCGTGCAGTGTGTTGCCCATGTCTCACAGTGCAGTACAGTGTGTTGCCCATGTCTCACAGTGCCGTGCAGTGTGTTGCCCATGTCTCACAGTGCAGTGCAGTGTGTTGCCCATGTCTCACAGTGCCGTGCAGTGTGTTGCCCATGTCTCACAGTGCAGTACAGTGTGTTGCCCGTGTCTCACAGTGCAGTACAGTGTGTTGCCCATGTCTCACAGTGCAGTGCAGTGTGTTGCCCATGTCTCACAGTGCAGTACAGTGTGTTGCCCATGTCTCACAGTGCAGTACAGTGTGTTGCCCATGTCTCACAGTGCAGTGCAGTGTGTTGCCCGTGTCTCACAGTGCAGTACAGTGTGTTGCCCATGTCTCACAGTGCAGTACAGTGTGTTGCCCATGTCTCACAGTGCAGTACAGTGTGTTGCCCATGTCTCACAGTGCCGTGCAGTGTGTTGCCCATGTCTCACAGTGCAGTACAGTGTGTTGCCCATGTCTCACAGTGCCGTGCAGTGTGTTGCCCATGTCTCACAGTGCAGTGCAGTGTGTTGCCCATGTCTCACAGTGCCGTGCAGTGTGTTGCCCATGTCTCACAGTGCAGTACAGTGTGTTGCCCGTGTCTCACAGTGCAGTACAGTGTGTTGCCCGTGTCTCACAGTGCAGTACAGTGTGTTGCCCGTGTCTCACAGTGCAGTGTGTTGTCCATGTCTCACAGTGCAGTGTGTTGCCTATGTCTCACAGTGCAGTACAGTGTGTTGCCCATGTCTCACAGTGCAGTGTGTTGCCCATGTCTCACAGTGCAGTGTGTTGTCCATGTCTCACAGTGCAGTGTGTTGCCCATGTCTCACAGTGCAGTACAGTGTGTTGCCCATGTCTCACAGTGCAGTACAGTGTGTTGCCCATGTCTCACAGTGCAGTACAGTGTGTTGCCCATGTCTCACAGTGCCGTGCAGTGTGTTGCCCATGTCTCACAGTGCAGTACAGTGTGTTGCCCATGTCTCACAGTGCCGTGCAGTGTGTTGCCCATGTCTCACAGTGCAGTACAGTGTGTTGCCCGTGTCTCACAGTGCAGTACAGTGTGTTGCCCATGTCTCACAGTGCAGTGTGTTGCCCATGTCTCACAGTGCAGTGTGTTGCCTATGTCTCACAGTGCAGTACAGTGTGTTGCCCATGTCTCACAGTGCAGTGTGTTGCCCATGTCTCACAGTGCAGTGTGTTGTCCATGTCTCACAGTGCAGTGTGTTGCCCATGTCTCACAGTGCAGTACAGTGTGTTGCCCATGTCTCACAGTGCAGTACAGTGTGTTGCCCATGTCTCACAGTGCAGTACAGTGTGTTGCCCATGTCTCACAGTGCCGTGCAGTGTGTTGCCCATGTCTCACAGTGCAGTACAGTGTGTTGCCCATGTCTCACAGTGCCGTGCAGTGTGTTGCCCATGTCTCACAGTGCAGTGCAGTGTGTTGCCCATGTCTCACAGTGCAGTGCAGTGTGTTGCCCATGTCTCACAGTGCAGTGCAGTGTGTTGCCCATGTCTCACAGTACAGTGCAGTGTGTTGCCCATGTCTCACAGTGCCGTGCAGTGTGTTGCCCATGTCTCACAGTGCCGTGCAGTGTGTTGCCCATGTCTCACAGTGCAGTGCAGTGTGTTGCCCATGTCTCACAGTGCAGTGCAGTGTGTTGCCCATGTCTCACAGTACAGTGCAGTGTGTTGCCCATGTCTCACAGTGCAGTACAGTGTGTTGCCCATGTCTCACAGTGCCGTGCAGTGTGTTGCCCATGTCTCACAGTGCAGTACAGTGTGTTGCCCATGTCTCACAGTGCCGTGCAGTGTGTTGCCCATGTCTCACAGTGCAGTGCAGTGTGTTGCCCATGTCTCACAGTGCAGTGCAGTGTGTTGCCCATGTCTCACAGTGCAGTGCAGTGTGTTGCCCATGTCTCACAGTGCAGTGTGTTGCCCATGTCTCACAGTGCAGTGCAGTGTGTTGCCCATGTCTCACAGTGCAGTGCAGTGTGTTGCCCATGTCTCACAGTGCCGTGCAGTGTGTTGCCCATGTCTCACAGTGCCGTGCAGTGTGTTGCCCATGTCTCACAGTGCAGTGCAGTGTGTTGCCCATGTCTCACAGTGCCGTGCAGTGTGTTGCCCATGTCTTACAGTGCAGTACAGTGTGTTGCCCATGTCTCACAGTGCAGTGTGTTGCCCATGTCTCACAGTGCAGTACAGTGTGTTGTCCATGTCTCACAGTGCAGTGTGTTGCCCATGTCTCACAGTGCAGTGTGTTGCCCATGTCTCACAGTGCAGTGTGTTGCCCATGTCTCACAGTGCAGTACAGTGTGTTGCCCATGTCTCACATTGCAGTACAGTGTGTTGTCCATGTCTCACAGTGCAGTGTGTTGCCCATGTCTCACAGTGCAGTGTGTTGCCCATGTCTCACAGTGCAGTGTGTTGCCCATGTCTCACAGTGCAGTGCAGTGTGTTGCCCATGTCTCACAGTGCCGTGCAGTGTGTTGCCCATGTCTTACAGTGCAGTACAGTGTGTTGCCCATGTCTCACAGTGCAGTGTGTTGCCCATGTCTCACAGTGCAGTACAGTGTGTTGTCCATGTCTCACAGTGCAGTGTGTTGCCCATGTCTCACAGTGCAGTGTGTTGCCCATGTCTCACAGTGCAGTGTGTTGCCCATGTCTCACAGTGCAGTACAGTGTGTTGCCCATGTCTCACATTGCAGTACAGTGTGTTGTCCATGTCTCACAGTGCAGTGTGTTGCCCATGTCTCACAGTGCAGTGTGTTGCCCATGTCTCACAGTGCAGTGTGTTGCCCATGTCTCACAGTGCAGTACAGTGTGTTGCCCATGTCTCACAGTGCAGTACAGTGTGTTGTCCATGTCTCACAGTGCAGTGCAGTGTGTTGCCCATGTCTCACAGTGCAGTGTGTTGCCCATGTCTCACAGTGCCGTGCAGTGTGTTGTCCATGTCTCACAGTGCAGTGCAGTGTGTTGCCCATGTCTCACAGTGCAGTACAGTGTGTTGCCCATGTCTCACAGTGCAGTACAGTGTGTTGTCCATGTCTCACAGTGCAGTGTGTTGCCCATGTCTCACAGTGCAGTGTGTTGCCCATGTCTCACAGTGCAGTACAGTGTGTTGTCCATGTCTCACAGTGCGGTGTGTTGCTCATGTCTCACAGTGCAGTGCAGTGTGTTGCCCATGTCTCACAGTGCAGTGTGTTGCCCATGTCTCACAGTGCAGTGTGTTGCCCGTGTCTCACAGTGCAGTGCAGTGTGTTGCCCATGTCTCACAGTGCAGTACAGGGTGTTGCCCGTGTCTCACAGTGCAGTGTGTTGCCCATGTCTCACAGTGCAGTGTGTTGCCCATGTCTCACAGTGCAGTGTGTTGCCCGTGTCTCACAGTGCAGTACAGTGTGTTGCCCATGTCTCACAGTGCAGTACAGTGTGTTGCCCATGTCTCACAGTGCAGTACAGTGTGTTGCCCGTGTCTCACAGTACAGTGTGTTGCCCATGTCTCACAGTGCAGTGCAGTGTGTTGCCCATGTCTCACAGTGCAGTGCAGTGTGTTGCCCATGTCTCACAGTGCAGTGTGTTGCCCATGTCTCACAGTGCGGTGCAGTGTGTTGCCCATGTCTCACAGTGCAGTGTGTTGCCCATGTCTCACAGTGCGGTGCAGTGTGTTGCCCATGTCTCACAGTGCAGTGTCTTGCCCATGTCTCACAGTGCCGTGCAGTGCATGTTGCCCGTGTCTCACAGTGCAGTGTGTTGCCAATTGAGTGCTACAGTCAGAGCCTTCTTCTCCTGGGCAGCTGGGCCCTGATTCCGACCGGAGTTAGGTTGCATACAAAGGGAATGTAGCGGAGCGCAGACCAAGCTGTAACAGTTTAAACCCGACGCATGGCGTCAACACTTGGCCATGTCATCACACAGTTCCATGGTTAGCGCAGGCAACAGACGAGGGTATAGCCTACAAGTGCTACACTATTATCCCTATTATAATTCTATGTACACTAATCTTCCAACATTACCATGGTTACAGAACTGAATGTGGACATTTTCTGAATGAATAAAGCCAATGTATTTTTGATTCATCAATATATTTATTTAAAGCCTCTCCAAAATGTTTATTTTTTTCTGATTCATACATACTTTCATAACCCCCAAAAATCTACAAGATCAGAGTGTTTTTATTATCCACCAGTTGGTGTTGAAACATATGGGGCGGCAGGGTAGCCTAGTGGTTAGAGCGTTGGACTAGTAACCGAAAGGTTGCAAGTTCAAACTCCCAGAGCTGACAAGGTACAAATCTGTCGTTCTGCCCCTGAACAAGGCAGTTAACCCTAACCCTAGGCCGTCATTGAAAATAATAATTTGTTCTTAACTGACTTGCCTAGTTAAATAAAGATAAAATAAATATACATATATATATTTAACTGTTTCTTTAATTGATCCCTATTTCTGAATCCGTGTTCTCTCTCTCGATGTATTCTAGTCTGTCGACAAAATTCAAGTGAAAGCTACATTGTATTTAATGGAATGGCTTAAGATAAGTGTACTGAAAACCATATTCAATGAAAACTCCACGAGAAAATCTGTGTGGCCAGCAAGTGGGAGGGTTTTCAGCTGTTCAATTACATTTATTCAGCGCTCGCAAGAGAACCACGCCTGCAGAACTCGTTATGCACCAGCATAAGATAAGTCTAAATACCAACTACTGAGTAATGCGTAGGAAAGGCGTGTATAAGAAAGGTGTAGTTTCCTAAATCTGAATCGGGCCCAGGTGCATTCAGCTGGCCTTCCTAATCTGTGGTTGTAGTTCCACTGATTAACACTAGGTGTCAGTAAAACGCTCCCTGACCGTCAGTCACTGTAGCCAGTGCCGTCAAGCAACTCTGTTGTGCACAGGTGATGAACTTATTCCTTGTGGTTCAGTGTTGTTTTCTATCAAGAAACAGAATATGCATATGCTATCCTATTGCTTCAATAATCTTAAAGTTGGGTTTTACATCATTGAGGAGAGATCAAACAAAGTCATGTCCCTATTTCAGATCTTTATCTCTGATATTAACTGTATAATAAACGACCAGTTCAGTCACATTACATCCCAGGGATACAACAGGTGAGGCCGTCTGAATCCTACCAGAAACACCATACCAGGGATAGAACAGGTGAGGCCGTCTGAATCCTACCAGAAACACCATACCAGGGATAGAACAGGTGAGGCCGTCTGAATCCTACCAGAAACACCATACCAGGGATAGAACAGGTGAGGCCGTCTGAATCCTACCAGAAACACCATACCAGGGATAGAACAGGTGAGGCCGTCTGAATCCTACCAGAAACACCATACCAGGGATACAACATGTGAGGCCGTCTGAATCCTACCAGAAACACCATACCAGGGATACAACAGGTGAGGCCGTCTGAATCCTACCAGAAACACCATACCAGGGATACAACAGGTGAGGCCGTCTGAATCCTACCAGAAACACCATACCAGGGATAGAACAGGTGAGGCCGTCTGAATCCTACCAGAAACACCATACCAGGGATACAACAAGTGAGGCCGTCTGAATCCTACCAGAAACACCATACCAGGGATACAACAGGTGAGGCCGTCTGAATCCTACCAGAAACACCATACCAGGGATAGAACAGGTGAGGCCGTCTGAATCCTACCAGAAACACCATACCAGGGATAGAACAGGTGAGGCCGTCTGAATCCTACCAGAAACACCATACCAGGGATAGAACAGGTGAGGCCGTCTGAATCCTACCAGAAACACCATACCAGGGATAGAACAGGTGAGGCCGTCTGAATCCTACCAGAAACACCATACCAGGGATACAACATGTGAGGCCGTCTGAATCCTACCAGAAACACCATACCAGGGATACAACAGGTGAGGCCGTCTGAATCCTACCAGAAACACCATACCAGGGATACAACAGGTGAGGCCGTCTGAATCCTACCAGAAACACCATACCAGGGATAGAACAGGTGAGGCCGTCTGAATCCTACCAGAAACACCATACCAGGGATACAACAGGTGAGGCCGTCTGAATCCTACCAGAAACACCATACCAGGGATACAACAGGTGAGGCCGTCTGAATCCTACCAGAAACACCATACCAGGGATAGAACAGGTGAGGCCGTCTGAATCCTACCAGAATCACCATACCAGGGATAGAACAGGTGAGGCCGTCTGAATCCTACCAGAAACACCATACCAGGGATAGAACAGGTGAGGCCGTCTGAATCCTACCAGAAACACCATACCAGGGATACAACATGTGAGGCCGTCTGAATCCTACCAGAAACACCATACCAGGGATACAACAGGTGAGGCCGTCTGAATCCTACCAGAAACACCATACCAGGGATACAACAGGTGAGGCCGTCTGAATCCTACCAGAAACACCATAACAGGGATAGAACAGGTGAGGCCGTCTGAATCCTACCAGAAACACCATACCAGGGATACAACAGGTGAGGCCGTCTGAATCCTACCAGAAACACCATACCAGGGATACAACAGGTGAGGCCGTCTGAATCCTACCAGAAACACCATACCAGGGATAGAACAGGTGAGGCCGTCTGAATCCTACCAGAATCACCATACCAGGGATAGAACAGGTGAGGCCGTCTGAATCTTACCAGAAACACCATACCAGGGATAGAAAAGGTGAGGCCGTCTGAATCCTACCAGAAACACCATACCAGGGATAGAACAGGTGAGGCCGTCTGAATCCTACCAGAAACACCATACCAGGGATAGAACAGGTGAGGCCGTCTGAATCCTACCAGAAACACCATACCAGGGATAGAACAGGTGAGGCCGTCTGAATCCTACCAGAAACTTGTATTTGTATTTATTATGGATCCCCATTAGTTCCTGCCAAAGCAGCAGCTACTCTTCCTGGGGTTTATTATGGATCCCCATTAGTTCCTGCCAAAGCAGCAGCTACTCTTCCTGGGGTTTATTATGGATCCCCATTAGTTCCTGCCAAGGCAGCAGCTACTCTTCCTGGAGTTTATTATGGATCCCCATTAGTTCCTGCCAAAGCAGCAGCTACTCTTCCTGGGGTTTATTATGGATCCCCATTAGTTCCTGCCAAGGCAGCAGCTACTCTTCGTGGGGTTTATTATGGATCCCCATTAGTTCCTGCCAAAGCAGCAGCTATTCTTCCTGGGGTTTATTATGGATCCCCATTAGTTCTTGCCAAAGCAGCAGCTACTCTTCGTGGGGTTTATTATGGATCCCCATTAGTTCATGCCAAAGCAGCAGCTACTCTTCCTGGGGTTTATTATGGATCCTCATTAGTTCCTGTCAAGGCAGCAGCTACTCTTCCTGGGGTTTATTATGGATCCTCATTAGTTCCTGCCGAGGCAGCAGCTACTCTTCGTGGGGTTTATTATGGATCCCCATTAGTTCCTGCCAAAGCAGCAGCTACTCTTCCTGGGGTTTATTATGGATCCCCATTAGTTCCTGCCAAGGCAGCAGCTACTCTTCCTGGAGTTTATTATGGATCCCCATTAGTTCATGCCAAAGCAGCAGCTACTCTTCCTGTGGTTTATTATGGATCCCCATTAGTTCCTGCCAAGGCAGCAGCTACTCTTCCTGGGGTTTATTATGGATCCCCATTAGTTCCTGCCAAGGCAGCAGCTACTCTTCCTGGAGTTTATTTTGGATCCCCATTAGTTCATGCCAAAGCAGCAGCTACTCTTCCTGGGGTTTATTATGGATCCCCATTAGTTCCTGCCAAGGCAGCAGCTACTCTTCCTGGGGTTTATTATGGATCCCCATTAGTTCCTGCCAAAGCAGCAGCTACTCTTCCTGGGGTTTATTATGGATCCCCATTAGTTCCTGCCAAGGCAGCAGCTACTCTTCCTGGGGTTTATTATGGATCCCCATTAGTTCCTGCCAAAGCAGCAGCTACTCTTCCTGGGGTTTATCATGGATCCCCATTAGTTCCTGCCAAGGCAGCAGCTACTCTTCCTGGGGTTTATTATGGATCCCCATTAGTTCCTGCCAAGGCAGCAGCTACTCTTCCTGGGGTTTATTATGGATCCCCATTAGTTCCTGCCAAAGCAGCAGCTACTCTTCCTGGGGTTTATTATGGATCCCCATTAGTTCCTGCCAAAGCAGCAGCTACTCTTCCTGGGGTTTATTATGGATCCCCATTAGTTCCTGCCAAAGCAGCAGCTACTCTTCCTGGGGTTTATAATGGATCCCCATTAGTTCCTGCCAACGCAGCAGCTACTCTTCCTGGGGTTTATTATGGATCCCCATTAGTTCCTGCCAACGCAGCAGCTACTCTTCCTGGTGTTTATTATGGATCCCCATTAGTTCCTGCCAAGGCAGCAGCTACTCTTCCTGGGGTCTGGCAAAATTAAGGCAGTTAGATACAATTTTAAAAAACATTACAATACATTAATTACATAATGCACAACACACTAAGTGTGTGGCCCTCAGGCTCCTACTCCACAACACACTAAGTGTGTGGCCCTCAGGCTCCTACTCCACAACACACTAAGTGTGTGGCCCTCAGGCTCCTACTCCACAACACACTAAGTGTGTGGCCCTCAGGCTCCTACTCCACAACACACTAAGTGTGTGGCCCTCAGGCTCCTACTCCACAACACACTAAGTGTGTGGCCCTCAGGCTCCTACTCCACAACACACTAAGTGTGTGGCCCTCAGGCTCCTACTCCACAACACACTAAGTGTGTGGCCCTCAGGCTCCTACTCCACAACACATAATCCATGTGTCTGTGCCTGTTTGTGTTGCTTCACAGTCTCTGCTGTTCCATAAGATGTATTGTTTTACCAGTTTTTAAAAAATCAGATCCTACTGCTTGCATCAGTTGCCTGATGTGGAATATAGTCATGGCTCTATGCAGGACTGTGCACCTCCCATAGTCTGTTCTGGACTTGGGGATTGTGAAGAGACCTCTGGTGGCATGTCTTGTGGGGTATGTACTGTATGGGTGTCAGAGCTGTGTGCTAGTAGTTTAATTAAACAGACAGCTCGGTACCTTCATCTTGTAAACATTTCTTACGAAAACAAGTAGTGATGAAATCAATCTCTCCTCCACTTTGAGCCAGGAGAGATGGACATGCATGTCATTAATGTTAGCTCTCTGTGTATATTTAAGGGCCAGCTGTGCTGCCCTGTTCAATGCCAACAGCAATTTTCCTAAGTCCCTCTTTATGGGTCTTGACCACACGACTGAACAGTAGTCCAGGTGTGACAAAACTAGGGCCTGTAGGACCTGCCTTGTTGATAGTGCTGTTAAGAAGGTAGAACAGCGCATTATTATGGACAGACTTCTCCCCATCTTAGCTACTGTTGAATCAATATGTTTTGACCATGACAGTTTACCAACCAGGGTAACTCCAAGCAGTTTAATCACCTCAACTTGCTCAATTTGCTCATTATTCATTACGAGATATAATTGAGGTTTAGGGTTTAGTGAATGATTTGTCCCAAACACAATGGTTTAAGTTTAGGAAATATTTATGACTGACATTCCTTGCCATCCACTCTGAAACTAACTGCAGCTAAGTGTTGCAGTCATTTCAGTCGCTGTAGTAGCTGACGTGTGTAGTGTTGAGTCGTCCACATACATAGACAGCAAGGGGCCTAAACAGCTACCCTGGGGAATTCCTGGGAATTCCTTATGTTTGAGAGGCTTCCATTAAAGAACACCCTCTGTGTTCTGTTAGACAAGTAACTATTTATCCACTTTATAGCAGAGGGTGTAAAGCCATAACACATATGTTTTTCCAGTAGCAGACTATGGTCGATAATGTCAAAAACTGCACTGAAGTCTAACAAGACAGCCCCCACAATCATTTTATCATCAATTTCTCTCAGTCAATCATCAGTCATTTGTGTAAGTGCTGTGCTTGTTGAGTGTCCTTCTCTATGCGTGCTGAAAGTCTGTTGTCAATTTGTTTACTGTGAAATAGCATTGTATCTGGTTTACTAAGGGTTGGTAACAGGCTGATTGGTCGGCTATTTGAGCCAGTAAAGGGGGCTTTACTATTCTTGGGTAGGAGAATGACTTTAGCCTCCCTCCAGGCCTGAGGCCACACGCTCTCTAGTAGGCTTAAATGGAAGATGTGGCAAATAGGAGTGGCACTATTGTCTGCTATTATCCTCAGTAATTTTCCATCCAAATTGTCAGACCCAGGTGGCTTGTCAATGTTGATAGACAGCAATCATTTTTTCACCTCTTCCACACTGACTTTACAGAATTCAAAATTACAATTCTTGTCTTTCATAATTTGGTCCGATATACTTGGATGTGTAGTGTCAGCGTTTGTTGCTGGCCTGTCATCCCTAAGTTTGCTTATCTTGCCAATGAAAAAGTAATTAAAGTAGTTGGCAATGTCAGTGAGTTGAGGCCATCTGGATCCTATGCCACTTGGTGCTGTCCTACTAACCCAAGACCGTGAAGCAGCAAGGAATGTTTTGGTCAGACCAGACCCCTAAACGAGACAGCAATTGTTGTCTTTTAAAAAAAATACTATGGAGAAATATCACACTGTTCAGCGATGTGCATGTGAGGTAGGGTCCACCTGGATTCGTGCCCACTTTTGGTCCTGTACCACCTACATTGCTCTGCTCTGTCCCACTGACCCCTGACCTTGACACACCTAATGGAGACAGCAATCGTAGCCTTTCCTGGTTTAGAGTGGTCAAGTGCTGTTTGACTTTGCTCTTAAAGTGGGCCAGCAGTAGGGAATGCTTAGTGTGCATACGTCAGCATTGCAGATTACAATATGTTACAAATCTCCAATGACTGATGAACATGGAAATAGGCCAACCAATGGGAATTGTTCTAACCAGGGCTTGATGAGCTCAAGGTACCTTGTGTTGCTTTGGTTAACTTTTCCAAGTCATGAGTAACAGTGTATTCTACTGACAAGAAAAACTCTCTCTCTCTCTCTCTCTCCCTGCCAGGTGTCTCTCTGGCCTTCAGCTTTCAGGTTTACATCAGTGTTCCTGGCCCTTATCAACTTAACTGAATAACAACATAATAGTGGGATTAAGAGGGAGACATTCACATTTACCGTGCATTCAGAAAGTATTCAGACCCCTTCCCCTTTTCCACATTTTAATACGTTACAGCCTTATTCTAAAATGGATTAAATACATTTTTCCCCCTCTTCATTCTACACACAATACCCCATAGTGACATCACAATACCCCATAATGACATCACAATACCCCATAATGACATCACAATACCCCATAATGACATCACAATACCCCATAATGACATCATAATACCCCATATGACATCACAATACTCCATAATGACATCCCAATACCCCATAATGACATCACAATACCCCATAATGACATCACAATACCCCATAATGACATCACAATACCCCATAATGACATCACAATACCCCATAATGACAAAATAAAAACAGGTTTTTAGAAATGTTTGCTATTTTATATATTTTTTAAACAGAAATACCTCATTTGCATACGTTTTCAGATCCTTTGCTATGAGTCTCAGGTACATCCTGTTTCCATTGATCATCCTTCAGATGTTTCTTCAACTTGATTGGAGTCCACCTGTGGTAAATTCAATTGATTGGACAACATTTGGAAAGGTACACACCTGTCTATATAAGGTCCCACAGTTGACAGTCAGAGCAAAAAAAAGCCATGAGTTCGAAGGAATTGTCCGTAGAGCTCCCAAACAGGATTGTGTCGAGGCACCAATCTGGAGAATGGTACCAAAAAATGTCTGCAGCATGGAAGGTCCCCAAGAACACAGTTGCCTCCATCATTCCTAAATGGAAGAAGTTTGGAACCATCAAGCCTCTTCCTACTGAGCAATCAGGGGAGAAGGGCCTTGGTCAGGGAGGTGACCAAGAACCCGATGGTCACACTGACAGAGCTCAAGAGTTCCTCTCTGGACATGGGAGAACCTTCCAAAAGGACAACCATCTCTGCAGCACTCCACCAGGCCTTTATGGTAGAGTGGCCAGACAGAAGCCACTCCTCATTAAAAAGCACATGACAGCCCGATTGGAGTTTACCAAAGGGCACACTGACTCTGTGTACCAAAGGGCACACTGACTCTCAGAAGATGAGAAACAAAATTCTCTGGTCGGATGAAACCAAGATTGCAATCTTTGGCCTGAATGCCAATTGTCACGACTGGAGGAAACCAGGCACCATCCCTAAGGCGAAGCATGGTGGTGGCGGCATGCTGTGGGGATGTTTTTCAGCGGCAGGGACTGGGAGACTAGTCAGGATCGAGGGAAAGATGAACGGAACAAAGTACAGAGATCCTTGATGAAAACCTGTTCCAGCTGGCTCAGGAACTCAGATTGGGGGGGGTGAAGGTTCACCTTCCAACAGGACAACAACCCTAAGCACACAGCCAAGACAACGCAGGAGTGGCTTCGAGATAAGTCTCTGAATGTCCTTGAGTGGCCCAGCCAGAGCCCGGACTTTAACCTGATTGAACATCTCCTCATCCAAACTGACAGAGCTTGAGAGGATCTGCAGAGAAGAATGGGAGAAAAAAGACTCACGGCTGTATTTGCTGCCAAAGGTGCTTCAACAAAGTACTGAATAAAGGGTTTGAATAATTATGTAAATGTTATAGTTCAGTTGTTAATTTTGTATACATTTGCAAACATTTCTAAAAAAACATTTTTTGCTTATGGGGTATTGTGTGTAGATTGATAAGGGGGAAAACTATTTAATTAATTTTAGAATAAGGCTGTAACGTAACAAAATGTGGAAAAAGTCAAGGAGTCTGAATACTTTCCAAATGCAGTGTGTGTATCTGAAACACTAAGAAAATAATTGAATCAATAAATATCCAAGGAATATTCCTTGATTTAATATTCCTTCATTAGGTAGGCATTACTATGTGAACTTAATTGGGGGTGGGGGGGGAACAAAAAATAATTGGGTGGGAACAATCTCAATTTGACATTAAAACCCAATCAAAATTGAGTAGAAATTACAATGAACCTACATTTACAGTCTCTTTCCTCTGTCCAGCATGATGACGGTCAATGAAAGCGAGACAGTCAGGCAATGGACTATTTTGTTGGCGTTAAAAATATAATACATTTAAAGTGCGGACCTTTGTGAAGAGCGAATGCGGCAAACCAACCTTGAACTGGGCGTATACAGGACATTGAGAGGAAGTGGATGGATCTGACTCAATTCCTTGAAAGGCATGACTGGTGTGATAGGAGATTTACATTGAGTGTACAAAACGAGGTGTGGAAAGCGTTCCACAGGGATGCTGGTCCATGTTGACTCCAAAGCTTCCCACAGTTGTGTCAAGTTGGCTTGAATGTCCTTTGGGTGGTGGACCATTCTTGATACACACAGAAAACTATTGAGCATGAAAAACCTAGCAGTGTTGCAGTTCTTGACACAAACCGATGCGCCTGGCAACTACTACCATACCCCGTTCAAAGGCACTTAAATATTTTGTCTTGCCCAGTCACCCTCTGAATGGCACTCATACACAATCCATGTCTAAATGCTTTAAAATCCTTATTTAACCTGTCTCCTCCCCTTCATCTACACTGAGTGAAGTGGATTTAACAGGTGACATCAATAAGGGATCATAGCTTTGACCTGGATTCACCTGGTCAGTCTATGGCACGGAAAGAGCATGTGTCCTTAATGATTTGTCCACTCGGTGTAAATCTCTGACACTGGTCAGAGGAAAGGCTTGTACACAGTAGACTTAATAATAAACAGCTTACACAGAGGTCTGAATCGTATCACACCAGCTAATGCCAAGCTATTTATATATAATCTAGTATTAAGATTCTCCTGCTTGATACAACTCACGGATCGACTATAGTAACTAACATGGCTTTTGTTTTCATTTAAGCTAGTCTTGACCTAGTCTTGACCTAGTCCAGACAGTCATTCTCATCAGTTTCATGGTGCTTACAGCAATGAAGTACAGTACAGTGTGAAGAAAGGCACATCCTGTACATTAGAGTCGACCGATAGGCTACATGTCTAGGCAGGTTTGAACAATGTCTAGCCCACAGACTAGAGTGAACCATAGACTTATATAATTGGAGTGCAACATGGCTTTTACACCTGGCTGAGTGAAACAGGAAAGAGGGAAGGAGGATACAAGTACGTGGTGTTGGCCTTGGTTCGTGCCATTGGATATTTGAGCTGAGTATACACTAGGCTAGGTTACAGTACTGCCCCGTGGTCCCGGTGTAAAACCAATATGCATGAAGCAGAGGAAGCGCACTCTGATGTCACAGGCACATTAATAACCCCCCATGAGTAACGGATGTGAAACGGCTAGCTTAGTTAGCGGTGCGCGCTAAATAGCGTTTCAATTGGTGACGTCACTTGTTCTGAGACCTTGAAGTAGTGGTTCCCCTTGCTCTGCTTTTGTGGAGAGATGGGTAAACGATGCTTCGTGGGTTGACTGTTGTTGATGTGTGCAGAGGGTCCCTGGTTCACGCCCGGGTATGGGCGAGGGGACGGTTTAAAGTTATACTGTTACCATACATACACACGATCCAAACAAGTCTCTCAAGAACACTCTGATTTGGCTCATACCTTATATTCTAGAGATAGGCCTCCAATCATTCAAAATGTAATTTAGGTTTAAACCTTCCACTATTTGTCCACTTGACTTTATTTGTATATTTTCCGTGTTAAAAGATAAGATGTTCAACTCCCCCAATTTTGAGGGGCTTGGTATCTACTACGAATCTGATGCAATGTCTCCGGCTATTGACTGGCCTGAAATGCTGAAGTAAATTGCATCAGCCAGTCATGGATAATGAGATGCGTAGTTGTCTGGCGTGACAGTATAAAAGTACCCAATCAGAGGCTTTTCTGTTATGATTGATGCTTTTACAAGCTAATCGCTGCAAGGCATGGGCGTGTTTTAGTTTTAGCCTCAACGCCAATAGAATTTTAAGCTTGGTTTGGAATTCCCTACGTATTTGGGATACGCATCTCTGATTCGCTATCACCCCATGAAGATCAGCCTCTCTGAGATATAATTGGTTGAAAACAGAGTCATAATGTCAAACCCATTTTGACTCTTGGCTATAAATGTACCATGAGAAAACGCCATTTGTTATCAAGAGAACAAATACACGACCGAGCGAACAGTTTTCTCCGAAGAAGCATCAAGCTCAACTCCTTTAAAAAACGGTTTTATAAAATATTTCTGTATTCGTCGTAAACTACCGACTGGCTTGGATAGCTAGCCAAACGGAGGGGTTGTTTTTTTGTTGTTGCCTGTTTTTATTTTGATACGAAAAGCTAGCCAAGCGGCTACTATGGATTTTTAAGTCAGTATGCGGCGAAACTAATGCATCGGCATGCATCGTGCAAAGCAAAACGGACTCCGATATTCCATCTTCACAACTGCAAAGCAGTTGGGCTCAAATTCCGTCCGCGGTATCACTGTGAGCCAACCTATACCGCTCCTCCTTGATCGAAGGAAGCTAACATTACCTAGTTAGCTAATAAATTGAATCATAAACCCAATTTTATTCTTATTATAGAATTTTTTTTTTTTTTACCATCGCTTCATTTGAAAATCAAAACTAGTTACAGACATAATGAAGCCTAAAGATATCATCGCCGGTAAGACCAGCCTGACTAGTCTGTGGATCTTCGGATACGGATCTCTGGTGTGGAAGCCGGACTTCAAATACAAGAGTAGCCAGGTCGGATACATCCACGGCTACAAGAGACGCTTCTGGCACGGAGACAACTTCCATCGTGGAAATGATGACCTAGTAAGATGAATTATCAATATTTTTTTACAATTACCATAAAGTATTGTTTGTTGCATGTCTAATTTGATACCACGCCCTGATTTGGCTACATAGATAACTATTGCTTTCGTCTTGTTGTTGCTGACCTATTTTTCTTTCCTACGCAGCCCGGAAGAGTGGTGACGCTGATTGAGGATGATGACGTAAGTTGGACTTCTTCCTATTTTTTTTTGTTTTTTGGGGGGTTTAGTTATGCACTTTCCACACAACAGAACTCAAACCTTATCACTCATTTCCATATTTATTAATGCCACATATCTACTTGTTTTCATCTTTGAACGACCTGTCTAACAGACATCTCGAGCTGTTCCTCTTGACAAAATGTCAGCTTGAATGAAGTGTCTAATGTCATCTTGCTTCCAATAGGCAACTACCTGGGGCGTGGCCTTCGAGGTGACCGGTTCCCAGGTCGAGGAGTCCCTTAAGTATTTGAATGTGCGCGAGGCTGTGTGCGGCGGTTACATCACCAAGCTCGTAGACTTCATCCCCGAGGATGACCAATCGAACCAGACCCAACAGGCTCTCCTCTACATTGCTACCCCAGACAACCCACTCTTCCTGGGGCCCGCCAGCCCTGAGGTGATAGGGCACCAGATCGCCACCAGGCAGGGCAAGACGGGTCACAACCTGGAGTATCTTCTCCGCCTGGCTGAGTTCATGAGGAGGAGCTGCCCTCACGTGGACGACCCACACCTGTTCTCCATCGAGGCTGCTGCTCTGGCCCTAGTGCCATACCTGCTAGGGGCCCAGTAGCCCATTCCCTTCCATCTACACTACGATTAGGGCTCTCCTATTGGTACCCTAGCACATATGAAGTAGTGTCTGATATAGGGAACAGGGTGCCATTTGAGATACAAGCCTTAGTGTAAACGTGTTATCTGTAACAGAGGCTAGCCCAGTCAGTCTCTAAATTCATAAGAACAGATGTTCCAGTCCTTTGTGTATTTGTAAAACCTGTAATGGTGTAGCTTGTCTCATCTCATCCCATCCCATCCACTGTTAACCTGAGGTTAAAGGCCTGACTTGAAGAGGTATAAAGGGAAGCAGGCACTTTTGAGTTGAGTGCCTGCATTATTATTATTACCCAAGCATGAATATTCAGTTGGTGTGAAGTTACTTTGTCAAGCCAGACAAGGGGAATCTATACTAGATGTCACTGTTGAACAAATGGTTCTATCTATCCAGTTCTTTTTTAGGCACTACTGTGTTTCAGGTTTAAATGGGGCAATGCTTTAACGGTTCTCAGTTTCATGTCCATGAATGAAATACTGTAGCGACTACCTGGTGTTTAATATTTATTTCAACTATTGTCACTCATTTACCAACTAACTGGCTGCTGTTACATACACCTTTGTTGTAAAAGGTTGCTTTTTAGCAAAGTTAAAACCAGTTGATTAACAGATCCCACCAATTAAATGGTCCAAACATCCTTTGTGTTGCTGTTTTCATTCCTAATCGTGGTCCGATCTACCACCATCCATATTGTAGCGTCAACGCTGTATGAGGCCGATACCAGCACTCCTATACAACCACGGCAGTAGACTAAAATAGGACACGTTCAGGTGAGGAACCCATTGGCGCCATGTTTGGATAAACAAACTACCCCGTGCTGCTGAATGCCAGCTGAGGGAACATACAGTACTCATTACAAGGCGTCGACCAAATGCATATTTACACACAGCACTCCCAAACATCTCACCAGAACACACAAAGGTGTCAACCAAATACACCTCAGTGTACACCACACAAACACACAGTGCTCTCTAACATTGGCTGGCACACGGTGTCCTTTTGGCTGTGACTCAAATCAGACTATCTAGGTCCAGTCTTAGGTAACCTGTTACCGGGGGTGACAGTGGATCCCTGGAAGTCCTGTGGTTAGAATCTGCAGCTCTCTGATAGGTTAAGGCATCAGGAAGGAAATGGAGACGCATCAACAGCACCTGAGGCCAATACTCTAGTAGAACAGAGGGAACCTCATACTGGTTCTAGAACACTTTAGATGGGAAATTCTCTCTTCAGAAGAATTGCCATTTTGAGTTACAACGGAAGGAGGCAGGAACTGAACTGTCTCAGGGTAACAGATACACGTAAACATTGAGGAAATCCTCTTAACTTGACCATTACAAGGATGCCCATAGCTTACAAAGGATTTTGGAATTGACCCATCTTGGGGGTTTCATAACATTCCAGTTAAGATAACGGGTATCCTCGAGATCAAAAATTGCAATCATGCTTGAATATGACACAGTGGACAAACCCTTCCACTCCACTGAAAGGATGGAGTTCAATAACATTACCAAGAGAAAAGCTACTGTACTTTGTCTCTCTCACCCTGGACATTAACACCCAAAAGGTCAGACGACTGCATTACATAATATGTCCAGTACAATCTGCTCTGGCTTCTCATCCAAACAGTACCCTATTCTCTTTATAGTGCACTACTCTTGACCAGGGCTTTTAGGGATCTGGTTCAAAGTAGTGCACTATATTCAGAATATTGTGTCATTTTGGACTCTCAGCTTGGCTAGACCGTAGGAGCACAGCGCTGCACTAGCTGACTTTACAAAAACCTGCTACCAAGATGACAGCCAACACTCCCACGGGGACAGACTGTACGACTAAAAACCAAAACCTCTGCAGGGCTATATGAGACACATAGCAGTAGATGGGTTGTGTAATATGTGAAAGTCAAGAGCAGCTGAAAGAGCACGGTGATCCGAGAGGTATTCATTCAAACTCTCCTTGGTTGAAGTGCGTCTAAGCTTGCATCTGTAGTAAACTGTTTTATGACCTTTTCTGACCTAAGAAATGTTGGTTTTACAGTAGGCCTACTGTACATGTCCAGTGCATCTATGCCGCTTAAACGCATCATCACAACACAAGTTGATTAATCAATCTTTTATTTTTGAATTGGCTTCTCCGCTTAGTAAAATGACAGCTTTGTATTCATATTTACACATGACCTATAAAAATAGACAGGCAAACTGGGGGAAGAACCAACCAGGGGTCAACACATGTCGCCCTCAATTTTTATTTACATGTTATAGGAGATTTCATCATCACACTATATAGTATCCAACACAGAACAAACGTTCAAACCTAGACATAGTGCTTGGTTCCACATAGGGTTGCACAATTACGCTAACTTTCCCAAAATTCCCCGGTTTTCTAGAAATCCTTACGAGGGAATGACAAAGCAGAAATTCAGAGAACCCTCCAACCGGTACTTCTGGGGGGAAAAAAATAAATAAAAAAAAATTAAATAAAAAAATAAAAAAAATCGGGGAAATGTGGAAAAGTTACCAGGATTTGGCAACCCTAGTTCAACAACTTTTAATTAACATGAGTCAACATACCCCCAAAACATCACTGAATGACATCACAAAGACAAAAGACTCTGATCAGAAGTATAACTTTTTTTTTTTTCTCTTTCTGTTTTTAAAAATAAAAATGGCATCAATACAATTTTTTTTTTTTTACAATGTTGACATGAATTCTGATAAATTATTACCAACTTTTAAATTAACCTCAGTTCTATGGTACATATTAGAATCCATGTTAAGTTTTTAAGGACACCTATTAGGTTGCAACTGAAATGGCATCCTATTCCTGAAATAGTGTACTACTTTTGGCCAGAGTTGAATCAAGAAGTAGGGTGAACAGTGAACAGGGTGTCATTTCAGAAGCACACGAGAGTTGTACACAAACAGATCAGCAACAGATCAGCAACAGATCAGCAACAGATCAGAAACATCTTTATTAAGCAGTGCTCACCACTTTGGAATTCAAAATACCCCTTCAATCAGTTCTCATCAGAAAAAATATATATTATAATTCCTTCATTTCTCTTTGTGTTGGGATAAACTCTATGGAGAAAGGAGAGAGAGAGAGAGAGAGAGAGAGAGAGAGGGAGGCTTTTTTTCAAAACGGTATTCAAATTTGCCATTTTGATATGGGTCGCTATGACAACATCGGGTTGGTCTATAAATATAAAAATAAGAGCTATAATTTAAAAAAGCAGTCCGTTTTTAGTTGTTTGGTACGAATTTACATTCTGTTGTTGAAATGCAGAGAAGAGTAGTTCCAGCATTACTACGCGTTTTAAACATATGACATAAACCTAACGTTTGACGCAAGCATTCCCGACCTAACGCTAAACACGTGTTTCATCTAACGGATGAGATGGCTCAGCGGAGAGAGCAGTCTGTGTCAGAAACCCTTAAACGCGTGGATGCGTTGTTGCTGTAAGGTGTTGCCTTAAAGCCCGAGCGCCTGTCTGTCTGCTGGTGTTTTATTGCAAACCCAATGAGTGTCGAAGGAGTTGTCAACACAGCCCCGACAGGCTGCTGCTCAGGCTAGTCGCTTCTCCGTATTTAGACAGAAAACCAAGTCTATTTTCGTCACAGAGAAACCACTTTGAAATACTCTAATACTCTTGGTCACAACACACACACGCACGCACACACACACACACACACTGGAGGCTGTCCACTGAGGAGGGTACTAATGGAAGGAAGAGGTGATTGGTGGAAGGGAAGGAAGAGGTGATTGGTGGAAGGGAAGGACGAGGTGATTGGTGGAAGGGAAGGACGAGGTGATTGGTGGAAGGGAAGGAAGAGGTGATTGTTGGGAGGGAAGGAAGAGGTGATTGGTGGAAGGGAAGGAAGAGGTGATTGGTGGAAGGGAAGGAAGAGGTGATTGTTGGAAGGGAAGGAAGAGGTGATTGGTGGAAGGGAAGAAGGAGGTGATTGGTGGAAGGGAAGGAAGAGGTGATTGGTGGAAGGGAAGGAAGAGGTGATTGTTGGAAGAGGTGATTGGTGGAAGGGAAGGAAGAGGTGATTGGTGGAAGGGAAGGAAGAGGTGATTGGTGGAAGGGAAGGAAGAGGTGATTGTTGGAAGGGAAGGAAGAGGTGATTGGTGGAAGGGAAGAAGGAGGTGATTGGTGGAAGGGAAGGAAGAGGTGATTGGTGGAAGGGAAGGAAGAGGTGATTGTTGGAAGGGAAGGAAGAGGTGATTGGTGGAAGGGAAGAAGGAGGTGATTGGTGGAAGGGAAGGAAGAGGTGATTGGTGGAAGGGAAGGAAGAGGTGATTGTTGGAAGGGAAGGACGAGGTGATTGGTGGAAGGGAAGGACGAGGTGATTGGTGGAAGGGAAGAAGGAGGTGATTGGTGGAAGGGAAGGAAGAGGTGATTGGTGGAAGGGAAGAAGGAGGTGATTGGTGGAAGGGAAGGACGAGGTGATTGGTGGAAGGGAAGGACGAGGTGATTGGTGGAAGGGAAGGACGAGGTGATTGGTGGAAGCGATGAGGGTGTCTTTTGGACCTTGCGATGATGGTTTGTGTGTGTGTGTGTGTGTGTGTGTGTGTGTGCACACAGAATAGTTTAGTGTCCATCATGCCCGACACTGCTCATTTGTTCCGTCGCTACGCCTTCCCGGGATAGCATGGTCCTCCAGGCAGTGAGGTATGTGATTGGTTAAGGAACATCTCACCTCTGGGTTGATTGGTTGTGGAGCAGGTCACATGGGCTCACAGTTGAAGCTGGTCAGTGCAGCAGATGTGCTTGTTTAAAACACAGAAGACTCCCCACAATAGCAGAAGGTCTGGACCATCCTGGTCCCTATCAGATCCTTAGGACTGTGTGTGTGTGTGTGTGTGTACTGTGTTGATGTCCATCATCTCTACATGCTATCGAGCGCCAGGTGCGCCAGGTCCCTTGCCCTTCCTTCCTGTCACATGACTGTGGTGGTGGCTATGTCCTGGTTGTTTCTGCTGGGGGTTACTCTGGCTGGGGGCCACAGTGCCACCTTTCCCCTTGGGAGAGGAACTTCTGCTGGGGGAGAAGGCTGGGGCCGTCCCTGACCGACCCAGAGACGGCTGAAGCGGGGAGGCTGCAGGGAGACCCGCTAGAGAGGGGGAACGGTCAGGGGAGAGGGGACAGGAGGGAGAGGGTCGGGAAGGGGGAGATAGGAGGGAGGAGATAGGAGGAGAAGGTAAATACAGATGATAAATCACAAGAGTGATACAAAAAAAGTTTAAAAAAAAATCTTAGTTGACCTGGTCTGATAAAGTAAATAAATACATTGACCTCCAACTGTGGCTCTAGAGACAAAACAATGAGAACAGGGTCAAAGGCTGTTTGCTGCTTGCATGCCAGACATTAAACTGTAAATGTGTGTTTTGCCATTTCATAGAAAGCTGATCAAGCTCAGGTTTTCCTACTAATATTTCAACGACACAAGCAACTACACACCTTGAATGAAACCTTCAACTCATTAACATAACACCTTTAATGAAACCTTCAACTCATTAACATAACACATTGAATGAAACCTTCAACTCATTAACATAACACATTGAATGAAACCTTCAACTCATTAACATAACAGCACCTTGAATGAAACCTTCATCTCATTAACATAACACCTTGAATGAAACCTTCAACTCATTAACATAACACCTTTAATGAAACCTTCAACTCATTAACATAACACCTTGAATGAAACCTTCAACTCATTAACATAACACCTTGAATGAAACCTTCATCTCATTAACATAACACCTTTAATGAAACCTTCAACTCATTAACATAACACCTTGAATGAAACCTTCAACTCATTAACATAACACCTTGAATGAAACCTTCATCTCATTAACATAACACCTTGAATGAAACCTTCAACTCATTAACATAACACCTTGAATGAAACCTTCAACTCATTAACATAACACCTTGAATGAAACCTTCATCTCATTAACATAACACCTTGAATGAAACCTTCAACTCATTAACATAACACCTTGAATGAAACCTTCAACTCATTAACATAACACCTTGAATGAAACCTTCAACTCATTAACATAACACCTTGAATGAAACCTTAATCTCATTAACATAACACCTTGAATGAAACCTTCAACTCATTAACATAACACCTTTAATGAAACCTTCATCTCATTAACATAACAGCACCTTTAGTCACACTGTATCCGTAGGCTGCTGAGGCTGCTGCAGCTCCGGCCATCGCTCCTGCCATGGCGGCTGCGCTGCCCGCTGTCGACTTCCTGACACGCCCCTTCCCTGCAGACTTGGCTCCGCCTCCAGAACTGGACCCAGAGCCTTTGGGTCGTCCCCGGCTCCTACCAGACCTTCCCCGCCCCGGACTGGACGTGTCCTGATTAGACACACCTGGAAAGGAGAGGCATTTGAGCTATCACTATCTACTGGTTTAATGTCTTGGTTTTGCTCGACTCCTCGAGTCCTCTCCTCCGTCCTCACCTCCTTTTGAAAAAATAATCTAAGGTAATCAAGGAGAAGCGGCAAACAGAGGGAACGTGGAAACAAATGCGCTAGTATGAAATAATTTACCTCCTCTAGCACGTCAGACAAATTACGTTTACAGAGGAACATGCGTAAACTTGTAAAAATATATATCTATTTACTGTTGTTGTGCGAGACCTTTTATATATAAAAAGACAAGTAGCGTATCGTTTGAAATGTGTGGTTTTCTCTTCGGGGGAAAACAGCTGATTCAAAGGGACAGTCACATTCTACAGGCCTCTGTTCGCCTATTAACACTCCTACATACGGCGGCCACTTTTCGGTTTACGGAGAGGAGAGTTGAGGAAAGGAATTTCCCGAGGAGAGGAGAAAGAGAGAGAAAGAGAAAGAGAGGGAGAGGGAGAGGGAGAGGGAGAGGGAGAGAGAAAGAGAGAGGGAGAGGGAGAGAGAGAGAAAGAGAGAGAGAAAGAGAAAGAGAGAGAGAGGGAGAGGGAGAGGGAGAGGGAGAGGGAGAGGGAGAGAGAAAGAGAAAGAGAGAGAGAGAGAGAGAGGGAGAGAGGAGAGGGAGAGAGGAGAGGGGGAGAGAGAGAGAGAGAAAGAGAAAGAGAGAGAGAGAGAAAGAGAAAGAGAGAGAGAGAGAGAGAGGGAGAGAGGAGAGGGAGAGGGAGAGGGAGAGGGGGAGAGAGAGAGAGAGAGGGAGAGAGAGAGAGAGAGGAGAGAGAGGGGGAGAGAGAGAGAGAGAGAGAGAGAGAGAACGGTTTAAAATTTGTCACTGGCAGTGTAGTCAGCTCAGCTATCCCCATTGAGACCTTGTCTGTGCCTCGACCTAGGTTTGGCAAAACTAAACATGGCGGTGTTCGCCTTAGCAATCTCACTAGAATAAAGACCTCCTTCATTCCTGTCATTATTGAAAGAGATCATAATACCTCACATCTCAAAATAGGTCAACTTAATGTTAGATCCCTCACTTCAAAGGCAGTTATAGTCAATGAACTAATCACTGATCATAATCTTGATGTGATTGGCCTGACTGAAACATGGCTTAAGCCTGATGAATGTACTATGTTAAATGAGGCCTCACCTCCTGGTTACACTAGTGACCATATCCCCTGTGCATCCCGCAAAGGCGGAGGTGTTGCTAACATTTTCGATAGCAAATTTCAATTTACAAAAAAAAAATACAGCGTTTTCATCTTTTGAGCTTCTAGTCATGAAATCTATGCAGCCTACTCAATCACTTTTTATAGCTACTGTTTACAGGCCTCCTGGGTCATATACAGCGTTCCTCACCGAGTTCCCTGAATTACTATCGGACCTTGTAGTCATGGCAGATAATACTTAAACATTTTTGTGACTTTAATATTCACATGGAAAAGTCCACAGACCCACTCCAAAAGGCTTTCGGAGCCATCATCGACTCAGTGGGTTTTATCCAACATGTCTCTGGACCTACTCACTGTCACACTCTGGACCTAGTTTTGTCCCGTGGGAATAAATATTGTGGATCTTAATGTTTTTAATCCTGGACTATCGTACCACCATTTTATTATGTTTGAAATCACAACAAATAATCGGCTCAGACCCCAACCAAGGAGCATCAAAAGTCGTGCTATAAATTCTCTGACATCCCAAAGATTCCTAGATGCCCTTCCAGACTCCCTCTGCCTACCCAAGGACGTCAGAGTACAAAAATCTGTTAACCACCTAACTGTGGAACAAAATGTAACCTTGTGTAATACCCTAGATGCAGTCGCACCCCTAAAAACAAAAAACATTTGTCATAAGAAACTATCTCCCTGATATACAGAAAATACCCGAGCTCTGAAGCAAGCTTCCAGAAAATTGGAACGGAAATGGCGCCACACCAAACTGGAAGTCTTCCAACTAGCTTGGGAAAGACAGTACCGTGCAGTACCGAAGAGCCCTTACTGCTGCTCGATCATCCAATTTTTCAAACTTAATTGAGGAGAATAAGAACAATCCAACAATTATTTTTGATATTGTTGCAAAGCTAACTAAAAAGCAGCATTCCCCAAGAGAGGATGGCTTTAACTTCAGCAGTGATAAATTCATGAACTCCGTTGATGAACAGTTCATGATCATTAGAAAGCAAATTACAGACTCCTCTTTAAATCTGCATATTCCTCCAAAGCTCAGTAGTCCTGAGTCAGCACAACTCTGCCAGGACCTAGGATCAAGGGAGACATTCAAGTTTTTTAATACCATATCTCTTGACACAATGATGAAAATAATCATGGCCTCTAAACCTTTAAGCTGCATACTGGACCCATTTCCAACTAAACTACTGAAAGAGCTGCTTCCTGTGCTTGGCCCTCCTATGTTGAACATAATAAACGGCTCTCTATCCACCGGATGTGTACCAAACTCACTAAAAGTGGCAGTAATAAAGCCTCTCTTGAAAAAGCCAAACGTTGACCAAGAAACCCTTAAATGCGTGAAAGAAAATATAAAAAATGATCAGCCTATATCGAATCTTCCATTCCTCTCAAAATACTTTGAAAAAGCTGTTGCGCAGCAACTCACTGCCTTCCTGAAGACAAACAATGTATACGAAATGCTTCAGTCTGGTTTTAGACCCCATCATAGCACTGAGACTGCACTTGGGAAGGTGGTAAATTACCTTTAATTGGCGTCAGACCAAGGCTCTACATCTGTCCTCGTGCTCCTAGACATTAGTGCTGCTTTTGATACCATTGATCGCCACATTCTTTTGGAGAGAATGGAAACCCAAATTGGCCCAAACCCAAATAAACCAGGCCATGTTCTGGCCTGGTTTAGATCTTATCTGTCAGAAAGATATCAGTTTGTCCCTGTTTAGATGAAACATGGTGAAGCCCCAAAATAGCCCTCCGTGGAAGCCTGTGTTTCAGACGTAAGGATGTGGATGGCGGCAAATGTTCTACTTTTAAACTCGGACATAACAGAGATGCTTGTTCTTGGTCCAAAGAAAGAGATCTTCTGTTGGATCTGACCATTAATCTTGATGGTTGTACAGTCAACTCAAATAAAATTGTGATGGACCTCGGTGTTACTCTGGACCCCGATCTCTCTTTTGACGAACATATCAAGACTATTTCAAGGACAGCTTTTTTCCATCTTCGTAACATTGCTAAATTCAGAAACTTTCTGTCCAAAGATTTTACTGAAAAATTCATCCATGCTTCTGTCACTTCTTGATTAGACTACTGCAATGCTCTACTTTCCGGCTACCCGGATAAAGCACTAGAATCTTGACTAGAACCCAAAAAATGTGATCACATTACTCCAGTGCTAGCCTCTCTACACTTGCTTCCTGTTAAGGCTAGGGCTAATTTCAAGGTTTTACTGCTAACCTACAAAGCATTACATGGGCTTGCTCCTACCTATCTTTCCGATTTGGTCCTGCCGTACATACCTGCCTCCTTACTGTCCCTTGAATTTCTAAGCCAACAGCTGGAGGCAGGGCTTTCTCCTATAGAGCTCAATTTTTATGGAACGGTCTGCCTACCCATGTGAGAGACGCAGACTCAGTCTCGACCTTTAAGTCTTTATTGAAGACTCATCTCTTCAGTAGGTCATATGATTGAGTGTAGTCTGGCCCAGGGGTGTGAAGGTGAACGGAAAGGCACTGGAGCGACGAACCTCCCTTACTGTCTCTGCCTGGCCGGTTTCCCTCTCCACTGGGATTCTCTGCCTCTAACCCTGTTACAGGGGCTGAGTCACTGGCCTACCGGTGCTTTTCCATGCTGTCCCTAGGAGGGGTGCGTCACTTGAGTGGGTTGAGTCACTGACATGATTTTCCTGTCCGGGTTGGTGCCCCCCTCGGGTTTGTGCCGTGAGGGAGATCTTCGTAAGCTATACTCGGCCTTGTCTCAGGGTAGTAAGTTGAAGATATCATTGTACATTGTTAAAACACTGTATATATATATATATATATATATATATATATAATATGACATTTGTAATGTCTTTATTGTTTTGAAACTTCTCTATGTGTGATGTTTACTGTTAACTTTTGTTTATTTCACTTTATATATTATCTACCTCACTTGCTTTGGCAATGTCAACACGTTTCCCATGCCAACAAAGCCCTTGAATTGAATTGATATCCCTCTAGTGGTGTGGGGGCTGTTTTTGGCAAAGTGAGTGGGGTTATATTCTGCCTGTTTGGCCCTGTCCGGTGGCATCGTCGGCCAGGGCCACGGTGTCTCCCAACGCCTCCTGTCTCAGCCTCCAGTATTTATGCTGCTCTCTCTCTGAGTACCTGAGCACTAGGACCATGCCTCAGGACTACCTGGCCTGCTGACTCCTTGCTGTCCCCAGTCCACCTGGTCGTGCTGCTGCTCCAGCAGTTTCAACGGTTCTGCCTGCGGCTATGGAACCCTGACCTGTTCACTGGACGTGCTTCCTTGTCCTGGACCTGCTGTTTTGGACCCTCTCTCTACCGCACCTGCTGTCCCTAACTCTGAATGATCGGCTACGAAAAGCCAACTGACATTTACTCCTGAGGTGCTGATCTGCTGCACCCTCTACAACCACTGTGATTATTATCATTTGACAGTGCTGGTCATCTATGAACGTTTGAACATCTTGGCCATGTTCTGTTATAATCTCCACCCGGCACAGCCAGAAGAGGACTGGCCACCTATCAGAGCCTGGTTCCTCTCTAGGTTTCTTCCTAGGTTTTGGCCTTTCTAGGGAGTTTTTCCTAGCCACCGTGCTTCTACACCTGCATTGCTTGCTGTTTGGGGTTTTAGGCTGGGTTTCTGTACAGCACTTTGTGACATCAGCTGATGTAAAAAGGGTTTTATAAATACATGTAATTGATTGACTAACGCTTCACATCTACGATAATATATAGTCAACCCTGTTACATCATCGTTCTAAGACTTTAACAAGTACCCCATACAACCGTGGCAGACGATCTCCTTTTCCTGTGTGTTCCAGTGTGTCTGATGATTGGCCCAATTCTCTCCTCTCCTCCTTTTCTCTGAGGTTGCAGCCAAAATAATGTCTTAATCTCTGGGTTCTGATCCAGACGCTGTGGTTCAGACATCACCCTCCTCCTCTCCCTCTTTCCCCATGACAGACTGTAATATACCACAACTTCTCCACTCAGAGTATGCATTCCTCCCTTACTCCATCTCATCTCCCTCCAATCATCTCAACTCTCCCTCCATCCTCCATCTCATCTCCCTCTTCTTCTCTCCCACTTACCTCACCCTGCTTTCTGCATGATATAGTAGTCTACATGCTACAATCTCCCTCTTTAGTGTAATCCCTTAGTCCCCAGCCCAGTCGACTACACTACATCCCTCATCTAGTCCCTAACCTCAACCCTCCAACCCCAGCCCAGTCGACTACACTACATCCCTCATCTAGTCCCTAACCTCAACCCACCAACCCCAGCCCAGTCGACTACACTACGTCCCTAACCTCAACCCTCCAGCCCAGTCGACTACACTACTGCCCTCTAGTCCCTAACCATCAAACCTCCAACCCCCAGCCCAGTCGACTAAACTACATCCCTCTTCTCATTAGCACAGAGTCATCACTCATTCTATTGGCACAAACACATCACCATGACAACTCCAACAACTTTATTTTCTAGAATGTGTTATTCTGGGACTGGTTCTGATTGTACAGTTTCCCAAAAGGATGATTGGATTTCGCTAGATTATCCTGGGCCAGAACTAAAAGCAGCTAAATCATTCATGCTAGTTTGAAATATTGTTAATTTGATCACTTTGAAAGTACATCAGAGGGGTCAGATTTTAAATTGACCTAATTCTTCCAAGAAACCATTGGAAAGAAAACACAAGCTAAGAGGAACATAGACCTAGGGCCATAATGTACCTAACAGCAAACTGTGAGCACCGTAAATCACATTTCTGAGTTATTATTGATAGCGTTCAGCAAATTCAAAATGGCACAGGCTCAAATAATCAAGTATTGCATACATATAGGGAAACAGACTCACTCAGAGATAATACTACTGTGATCTAAATAAAGAGATCATCACCTTCAGCTAGCCAGTCACACTTGATTAGGGCCTACCTCTCCTGATTGACCTCGTCACCACTATGTCGTGTCGTTGACCTCGTCACCACTATGTCGCGTCGTTGACCTCGTCACCACTATGTCGCGTCGTTGACCTCGTCACCACTATGTCGTGTCGTTGACCTCGTCACCACTATGTCGTGTCGTTGACCTCGTCACCACTATGTCGTGTCGTTGACCTCGTCACCACTATGTCGTGTCGTTGACCTCGTCACCACTGTCGTGTCGTTGACCTCGTCACCACTATGTCGTGTCGTTGACCTCGTCACCACTATGTCGTGTCGTTGACCTCGTCACCACTATGTCGTGTCGTTGACCTCGTCACCACTATGTCGTGTCGTTGACCTCAACGGTGTGTCAAACCTGTCAGAGATTTTGATGCTACTACTGTGCGAGCTCAAAAGCTACTCACCAGGTGCCCGAGTAGATGATAATGCATGATTCATTACTTGACCTTTGAAGAATATTTGTCTTCGAGTTGAACACATATCACCCAATCACAAAACACGTTCCGCCCACGTTGGAACATCCACGTTGTACAGGATAGCTTCAAGTACTACAATCACTCAGATGTTCATTGATTGACAAATGTATTTATGGATGGATTGACTGATCAATCAGTCCTGTGTTCATTGATTGCCTAAACTGACTGACGGACTGATTCTTTAATTGATTGCCTGACGATTGATTAACTATCATTGTCTTACCGTTCATGTTGTCCGACATAGATCCGGACACGCTGACAGGCGAGTTGGTGGCCCTGGACTGTGGTGCTGAAGACACAGGGTCGTCTACGATGACTAGCATGTCACTACTGCTCTCATCCTGGTCTGGATCTGGGTCCTGGTCTGGGTCCTGGTCTGGAGGTAGGGAGCTGGGCTGGAGCTCACTACTCAGAGAGATCTGACCAGGGAGAGACAGGAGAGATGCACACACCTGGGGGTTAGGGTGAGGAAGAGGAGGAAGAACAGGAGGAGGAAGAAGGGGCCAGGTGAGGGGCTAGGAATGCCAAGAATGGGGCACAAAGGAGGTGGAGAGAGAAGAAGGGATACAAGTATGAGGTGAAAGGGCATAGCAGTGTCCACAATGGAGACAAAAGATAGAGGGAAGAACAACCCAGAGAAAGACCAATAGAAGGTTGAAGAGTAAGTCAGTAAGTTCAGAGGTTGCAGACACTCAGGTCAAAGCTCCCTCCCTCTCCTCCCTCTCTCACCTCACTGAAGGGACTAGGCATGGCAGAGTCGTCCATGTCTACACTGATGAATGAATCATCTCCGTCGGCTGAGAGGTTAGAGTTGTCTGCAGACAGGTTGTAAGGGATGACCAGGTTCACGTCTTTCCTCCTCTTAGGATCCTTAGGGTCCTCGTCATCCTTCTTTCTCTGTATGGAGACAGGGAGAGAGAGAGACAGAGAGCGAGAAGGGGGGGGAGACAGAGGGGGGGGAGACAGAGGGGGGGGAGCGAGAGGGGGGAGACAGAGCGAGAGAGGGGGGAGACAGAGCGAGAGAGGGGGGGAGCGAGAGGGAGAGACAGAGTGACAGAGGGGGGGAGAGCGAGAGGGGGGAGACAGAGCGAGAGAGGGGGGAGACAGAGCGAGAGGGGGGGGGGAGCGAGAGGGGGGAGACAGAGCGAGAGAGGGGGGGAGCGAGAGGGAGAGACAGAGTGAGAGAGGGGGGGGGGAGCGAGATGGGGGGGGGGGGGGCGAGAGGGGGGGTTATAGGGATGGTGTTATATGAAAGACATGAACTCCTCTCAGATCTGAATGGACTTGGGTCGTAAAAGACAAATAGATCAAAAGTCAAAACACCTTTTAATAAAGCACTTGGCTGTGTTTCTGTGACAACCGTGGAAACAAAAATCTCAACAGATTTAAATGAAGATGAAGACCTTCACCTACATAACAGGCTCCATTTTCCCACAGACGTTTTCAGCATCAGATTACAATGGCACGCTAGGTGGTCAGCTTTACCACAGACCTTAGCTTTGTTAAATATGTCAAATTCTCCCACATTGGCTGACTCAGAGAGAGTTTGATCGAGAGCCAAGGTACTGAAGCTACAGAGACGACCCACAAACAGACGACTGGCCAAACCACCACCAACCCAGACATCTTGACTGGGCTGAAGGAGCTCAGAGACATACTGGTGGAACAGAGAGTGGAGCTGACAAGGCTCCAAGGCTGAGGAACATGGAGGTCAGACTGAAGGACACTGAGGACCTGGCAGGTGAGCAGATAGTGAGATACTGAGATTTTAGTGTTGGAGGAAAGAGTGGCGGTCAGTGAGTGTGGGAACACGGGTAATAAACAAGAAGACAAGCGACGGTTTTAACTTTGCTCATGTATCTGAGCAATGATTTGGTCCTGCCGTGCATACCTACACGTACGCTACGGTCACATGACGCAGGCCTCCTAATTGTCCCTAGAATTTCTAAGCAAACAGCTGGAGGCAGGGCTTTCTCCTATAGAGCTCCATTTATGGAATGGTCTGCCTATCCATGTGAGAGACGCAGACTCGGTCTCAACCTTTAAGTCTTTATTGAAGACTCATCTCTTCAGTGGGTCATATGATTGAGTGTAGTCTGGCCCAGGAGTGGGAAGGTGAACAGAAAGGCTCTGGAGCAACGAACCGCACTTGCTGTCTCTGCCTGGCCGGTTCCCCTCTTTCCACTGGGATTCTCTGCCTCTAAACCTATTACAGAGGCTGAGTCACTGGCTTACTGGTGCTCTTCCATGCTGTCCCTAGGATGGGTGCGTCACCTGAGTGGGCACTGATGTGATCATCCTGTCTGAGTTGGCACCCCCCCTTGGGTTGGGCCGTGGTGGAGATCTTTGTGGGCTATACTCGGCCTTGTCTCAGGATGGTAAGTTGGTGGTTGAAGATATCCCTCTAGTGGTGTGGGGGCTGTGCTTTGGCAAAGTGGGTGAGGTTATATCCTTCCTGTTTGGCCCTGTCCGGGGGTATCATCGGATGGGGCCACAGTGTCTCCTGACCCCACCTATCTCAGCCTCTAGTATTTATGCTGCAGTAGTTTGTGTCGTGGGGCTAGGGTCAGTTTATATCTGGAGTACTTCTCCTGTCTTATCCGGTGTCCTGTGTGAATTTAAGTATGCTCTCTCTAATTCTCTCTTTCTTGCTCTCTCTCGGAGGACCTGAGCCCTAGGACCATGCCTCAGGACTACCTGGCATGAGGACTCTTTGCTGTCCCCAGTCCACCTGGCCGTGCTGCTGCTCCAGTTTCAACTGTTCTGCCTGCGGCTATGGAATCCTGACCTGTTCACCGGACGTACTACCTATCCCAGACCTATTATTTGACCATGCTGGTCATTTATAAACATTTGAACATCTTGGCCATGTTCTGTTATAATCTCCACCTGGCACAGCCAGAAGAGGACTGGCCACCCCACATAGCCTGGTTCCTCTCTAGGTTTCTTCCTAGGTTTTGGCCTTTCTAGGGAGTTTTTCCTAGCCACCGTGCTTCTACACCTGCATTGCTTGCTGTTTGGGGGTTTTAGGCCGGGTTTCTGTACAGCACTTTGAGATATCAGCTGATGTACGAAGGGCTATATAAATAAATTTGATTTGATCTGTGCCTGTAAACAGTTTGAGGCCAGGTGCTGGTGAGACGGAGGAGCTGAAAGAGACAGAAATGCAGGTAATAAAAGAGTTTCAAGTTTAAGCCGGGTAACATTTTAGTGAACTGACAGTAACTTTTGGTATTTGTTTTTGTTTTTCTCCTTTTGTTTTTGTTTTAGAGAGAGGGAGGTGGAGAGAGAGAATTACAAGTAAACCAACTGAAAGGTTATTACTATTATAAAATATGTGGGATTTTATCTCTGATTGTGTAACATGATTAATGCTAGCGTAAATCAGAATGCTGACTTTCCACTCATCAGAAAGCACACATTTTTTTTGTTAGCCAGGGCAATGGTGGCCTTTTCTGTTGTGGTTCACAGCCAGGGCAATGGTTCACAGCCAGGGCAATGGTTCACAGCCAGGGCAATGGTTCACAGCCAGGCCAATGGTTCACAGCCAGGCCAATGGTTCACAGCCAGGCCAATGGTTCACAGCCAGGGCAATGGTTCACAGCCAGGGCAATGGTTCACAGCCAGGGCAATGGTGGCCTTTTCTGCTGGTTTGACTGATTCCGGATGTGTAGGAAACTACAGTGGTCTTGACTACAATCCTCAGCAACATCGGCCTACAGCACAACTACAGGTCCTGACCACACTATCACCATATAATATACACTATATTAGGTACACCGTTCATGAAAATGGATAGCTCCTACAGACAGAGTCACACATGGCCGTGGCTTGATATATAAAGCAGGAAAACAGGCATCAAGGCATTCAGTTACTGTTCGACTGAACGTTAGAATGGACCAAACGAGTGACCTACGTGACTGAGCGTGGTATGACCGTTCGTGCCAGGCGCACCGGTTCCTATACCTCATAACCGGACGGCCTCCTGGGCTTTTCACGCATGACAGTGTCTAGAGTTTATTGAGAACGGTGCGCCAAACAAACAAACATCCAGTCAGACGAAGTCCTGTGGGTGAAAACTGCTCGTTGGTGAGAGAGGTCCAAGGAGAATGGCAAGAATCGTGGAAGCTAACAGGCGGGACACAAATAGACAAATAACAGCGCGGTACAACAGTGGCGTACAGAACGGCATCTCGGGAAACAACAACTCGTCTGTCCTTGTCAGGGATGGGTTATTACAGCAGACGACCACACCGGGTTCCACTCCTATCAGCTAAATACAAGAAGCAGCAGCTCCAGTGGGTAACGCCATCACCAACACTGGACAACTGAGGAATGGGGAAAAAACATTGCCTGGTCTGATGAATCCTGGTTCCCGTTGCGTCATGCAGATGGCAGAGTCAGGATTTGGGGTAAGCAGCATCAGTCCATGGACCCATCCTGCCTGGTATCAACGGTACGGGCTGGTGGCGGTAGTGTAATGGTGTGGGGGTTTTCCTGGCACACGTTAGGTCCCTTGATACTAATTGAGCATCGTTTCCATGTTCTGAATAATTCAGGCTATTGTGGAGGCAAGGGGGGGGGGGGGGGGGGGGGTCCAGTCCGGTACTAGATGGGTGTACCTAATAAACTGGTGTATATGCCATCCGGCTAGAGTGCAGCATTAATAACAATGTATATGAGAGACGGTGCTGAATCTTTCTCTGCAGGAAGTGTACTCCTTCAGATTCACACATCTCCTTAAAGATACATGGATCTCTGACAGCGGGGATAACCACAGCACCTTCAGTGGCTTCCTGCTCTTCCCTTTGTAAGGGAGGCACCATGCTATAATGCTCTTTGATGTGAGTAGTGGGATTAAAAGCCACAATGTTCCTCTCTAACTAATAAATAGGTATTATATATTTTTTCTTCTTCTCCAGATTTGTGTCATTGACATTTGTGAGGCAGAAAATTTCACACAGCTAGGACAGAAGTGTTAATTTTCTATTTTTTTTTATCTAAGTGCCATTGCCGATGTCCCCAGCGGCCATTTCCAATATGGCCGCCAACCAGCTGCACAGGGCCATAGTGGTCAGGATGCACATGGCCTTATCTCCATATATGAAGGCCAACGATGGCTTAAAATGTTTGAGGTGGTGTGGAGAACAATAATATGTCATACACAGTGGAAAGTATTCAGACCCTTGACTTCTTCCACATTTAGGTATGTTACAGCCTTATAATAAAATGGATTAAATAAATAAAGAATCCTCAATCTACACACAATACCCCATAGTGACATCACAATACCCCATAGTGACATCACAATACCCCATAATGACATCATAGTACCCCATAATGACATCACAGTACCCCATACAGACAAAGCAAAAACAGATAAAAAAAATAAAAAATAAAAAAACAGAAATACCTTATTTACATAAGTATTCAGACCCTTTGCTATGAGACTCAAAATTGAGCTCAGGTGCATCCTGTTTCTATTGATCATCCTTGAGATGTTTTTACAACTTGATTGGAGTCCACTTGTAGTAAATTCAATTGATTGGACATGATTTGGAAAGGCACACACCTGTCTATATAAGGTCCCACAGTTGACAGTGCATGTCAGAGCAAAAACCAAGCCATAAGGTCGAAGGAATTGTCCAATGAGCTCCGAGACGGGATTGTGTCGAGGCACAGATCTGGGGAAGGGTACCAAAACATTTCTGCAACATTGAAGGTCCCCAAGAACACAGTGGCCTCCATCATTCTTAAATGGAAGAAGTTTGAACCACCAATACTCTTCCTAGAGCTGGCCTCCCGGCCAAACTGAGCAATCGGGGGAGAAGGGCCTCTGTCAGGGAGGTGACCAAGAACCCGATGGTCACTCTGACAGAGCTCCAGAGTTCCTCTGTGGAGATGGGAGAATCTTACAGAACTACAACCATCTCTGCAGCACTCCACCAATCAGGCCTTTACGGTAGAGTGGCCAGATGGAAGCCACTCCTCAGTAAAAGGCACATGACAGCCCTCTTGGAGTTTGCCAAAAAGGCACCTGAAGGACTCTCAGACCATGAGAAACAAGATTCTGAATGCCATGTCTGGAGGAAACCTGGCACCATCCCTACGGTGAAGCATGGTGGTGGCAGCAGCATGTCTGGAGGAAACCTGGCACCATCCCTACGGTGAAGCATGGTGGTGGCAGCATCATGTCTGGAGGAAACCTGGCACCATCCCTACGGTGAAGCATGGTGGTGGCAGCAGCATGCTGTGGGAATGTTTTTCATCCGTTTTCATTTTTATTTGTATAAATTAGCAAACGTAAAAAAAAATTATAATAATAATTATAACTGTCTTTGCTTTGTCATTACTGGATAGTGTGTAGATTAATTAGGGGGAAAAAAATATTGAATCGATTTTAGAATAAGGCTGTAACATAACAAAACGTGGAAAGGGGGAAAAGGGGTCTGAAACTTAAAAGTATGGTTTAAAAAGGCTAAGGTTGTACCTTGTCAGCGTATTTCTCTCTCTTTCTCCTGCGGTCCTTCACCTTGCTGCACTCCTCCTGTTGTGTCTTCTCTTCCTGACGAACGCGCACTGCGGGACACAATACAGAGGTAGCAGACAAATCAGTAAACGGGCTTTCTCACACAGGAACAACAGGAACCAATCACAAGTTCCCTCACGTCTCTTCTCCAGCTCCTCGTCGTCCAGCAGTAGACTGACCACCTCTTTAGGTTTCAGGGTGTCTGGTTTAAAGTTACCCCCAGAGATCACCATCCTCTGGATCTGATGGAGAGGAGAGAGAGGAGGACACATGGATACAAAGGGTTAACTAGGACCAAGGCCTTTAGGGTCTCTCTACAAAAAAAGGTAGAAACCGTGCAGAGTGTCATATTAAACCCTGGTAGGATGTCAGTACCGTGCAGAGTGTCATATTAAACCCTGGTAGGATGTCAGTACCGTGCAGAGCGTCATATTAAACCCTGGTAGGATGTCAGTAGTGTTTAGTTCATTGTATTAAATCCTGAAGGATGTCAGTAGTGTTCAGTTCATTGTATTAAACCCTGGTAGGATGTCAGTAGTGTTTAGTTCATTGTATTAAACCCTGTAGGATGTCAGTAGTGTTTAGTTCATTGTATTAAACCCTGGTAGGATGTCAGTAGTGTTTAGTTCATCGTATTAAACCCTGGTAGGATGTCAGTAGTGTTTAGTTCATTGTATTAAACCCTGAAGGATGTCAGTAGTGTTTAGTTCATTGTATTAAACCCTGAAGGATGTCAGTAGTGTTTAGTTCATTGTATTAAACCAGGTAGGAGGTCAGTAGTGTTTAGTTCATCGTATTAAACCCTGGTAGGATGTCAGTAGTGTTTAGTTCATCGTATTAAACCCTGGTAGGATGTCAGTAGTGTTTAGTTCATTGTATTAAACCCTGGTAGGATGTCAGTAGTGTTTAGTTCATCGTATTAAACCCTGGTAGGATGTCAGTAGTGTTTAGTTCATTGTATTAAACCCTGTAGGAGGTCAGTAGTGAGCTCCATCTTCTTCTTGACCTAAAGTAGTGTCTCACCTCACTCTTCTCCTTGGCCCTCTGCAGTATCCTCTCCTCTATAGTGAGCTGACAGATCAGACGGTACACAGTGACCTGCTTGGTCTGACCCAGGCGATGAGCTCTGTCCATAGCCTGCTGGTCCACTGTAGGGTTCCAGTCACTGTCATAGAAGATCACCTAGTGAGAGAGAGGGAGAGGGCGAGAGAGCGTGAGAAGGAGAGCGCGAGGGAGCGTGAGAGAGAGAGCGACAGGGGGAGAGGAGAGACAGAGAGAGCGTGAGGGAGAGCGCGAGAGAAAGAGCGAGTGAGCGAGCGAGAGAGCGAAAGCGAGAGAGAGAGAGCGAGCGCGAACAAAATGGAGAGAAGCAAATTACTCACAGCCCCCGAGAAGACCAGCTGGTGAAAACAGTTAGTTATACCAGTTATACCTTCCACACTGCAGTTATACCAGTTATACTGTCGTTATATGTATGGTAGTTATACTGTAGTTATACTGTAGTTATACTGTAGTTATATGTATGGTAGTTATACTGTAGTTATATGTATGGTAGTTATACTGTAGTTATACTGTAGTTATACTGTAGTTATACTGTAGTTATATGTATGGTAGTTATACTGTAGTTATACTGTAGTTATATGTATGGTAGTTATACTGTAGTTATATGTATGGTAGTTATACTGTAGTTATACTGTAGTTATATGTATGGTAGTTATACTGTAGTTATACTGTAGTTATATGTATGGTAGTTATACTGTAGTTATACTGTAGTTATATGTATGGTAGTTATACTGTAGTTATACTGTAGTTATACTGTAGTTATATGTATGGTAGTTATACTGTAGTTATATGTATGGTAGTTATACTGTAGTTATATGTATGGTAGTTATACTGTAGTTATATGTATGGTAGTTATACTGTAGTTATATGTATGGTAGTTATACTGTAGTTATATGTATGGTAGTTATACTGTAGTTATACTGTAGTTATATGTATGGTAGTTATACTGTAGTTATACTGTAGTTATATGTATGGTAGTTATACTGTAGTTATACTGTAGTTATATGTATGGTAGTTATACTGTAGTTATACTGTAGTTATACTGTAGTTATATGTATGGTAGTTAAACTGTAGTTATACTGTAGTTATATGTATGGTAGTTATACTGTAGTTATACTGTAGTTATATGTATGGTAGTTATACTGTAGTTATACTGTAGTTATATGTATGGTAGTTATACTGTAGTTATACTGTAGTTATATGTATGGTAGTTATACTGTAGTTATACTGTAGTTATATGTATGGTAGTTATACTGTAGTTATACTGTAGTTATATGTATGGTAGTTATACTGTAGTTATACTGTAGTTATATGTATGGTAGTTATACTGTAGTTATATGTATGGTAGTTATACTGTAGTTATATGTATGGTAGTTATACTGTAGTTATACTGTAGTTATATGTATGGTAGTTATACTGTAGTTATACTGTAGTTATATGTATGGTAGTTATACTGTAGTTATACTGTAGTTATATGTATGGTAGTTATACTGTAGTTATACTGTAGTTATACTGTAGTTATACTGTAGTTATATGTATGGTAGTTAAACTGTAGTTATATGTATGGTAGTTATACTGTAGTTATATGTATGGTAGTTATACTGTAGTTATACTGTATATGGTATGGTGTATGGTATGGTGTATGGTATGGTGTATGATATGGTGTATGGTTTGGTATATGGTATGGTGTATGGTATGGTGTATGGTATGGTGTATGGTATGGTGTATGGTATGGTGTATGGTTTGGTGTATGGTATATGGTATGGTGTATGGTATATGGTATGGTATATGGTTTGGTGTATGGTATGGTGTATGGTATATGGTATGGTGTATGGTATATGGTATGGTATATGGTTTGGTGTATGGTATGGTGTATGGTATATGGTATGGTGTATGGTATGGTGTATGGTATGGTGTATGGTATGGTGTATGGTTTGGTGTATGGTATGGTGTATGGTTTGGTGTATGGTTTGGTGTATGGTGTATGGTATGGTGTATGGTATGGTGTATGGTTTGGTGTATGGTATGGTGTATGTATGGTATATGGTGTATGTGGTTGTTTTGAGAAACATTTACAGAAGCTTATTTAGACACCCATATCTAAATGGCTCCACTTTAAGGGAGAGAAACAGAGAGGGAGAGAGGGGGGTGAGAGAGCGACAGAGAGGGGGATGAGAGACAGAGACAGAGAGAGGGAGACGAGAGAGAGAGAGGGGGGATATGAGAGAGAGAGAGAGAGAGAGAGAGCGGGGGACAAGAGAGAGACACAGAGAGGGGGGTGAGAGACTGACGGGGATGAGAGAGAGAGACAGAGAGAGAGAGAGCGGGGGATGAGAGAGAGAGAGAGGGGGACAAGAGAGAGCGAGGTGGGTGAGAGAGAGACAGAGACAGAGAGGGGGATATGAGAGAGAGTGAGAGAGAGAGAGAGAGAGAGAGAGAGAGAGAGAGAGAGAGAGAGAGAGAGAGAGACAGTTCCTCACAGTGTCAGCAGCAGTCAGGTTGATGCCCAGACCTCCAGCCCTCGTACTCAGGAGGAACACAAAGATGTCAGTCCTGAGAGACGAAGGGAAGAAAGAGAAAGAACATTGTTGTTAATGACCCTTATTTTACCAGGTAAGATTACTCATTTACAGCAACGCCCTGGGGAACAGTTATATGGGAGAGGAGGGGGGGATGAATGAGCCAAATGGAAGCTGGGGATGATTTGGGGATGATTAGTTGGCCATGATGGTATGAGGACCAGATTGGGAATTTATCCAGGACACCAGGGATAACTCCTCTACTCTTACGATAAGTGCCATGGGATCTTTAGTGACCACAGAGAGACAGGACCACCTGTTAAACATTCCCATACGAAACACCACACACAGGGCAATGTCCCCAATCACTGCCCTGGGGCTTTGGGATATATTTTTTTTGACCAGATGAAAGAGTGCTTCCTACTGGCCGTCAAACACCACTTCCAGCAGCATCTGGCCAGCAGTGCGATGCAGGGTGGTATGCTCGTCAGCAGAATGTATAGCCAGAGAGATGGTTTACAATGTATCACACGTTCACCACAACTAGGAGCAGAGCGCCCAAGGCCCACAGAGAGCAGAACTAATGCAAACCAGAACACACAGAGACAAACCAGAACACACAGAGACAAACCAGAACACACAGAGACAAACCAGAACACACAGAGACAAACCAGAACACACAGAGACAAACCAGAACACACAGAGACAAACAGTAGTGAGCCAAAGCCGTCCACAGCCAATAGCCTGGAGGAGGATGAAAACAGTTGAACTAAGAGAGACAGACTCACCTGCTCTGGAAGTCAGCCACCATGTCTCTGCGTTCTGAGATCTTGGAGGAGCCGTCCAGACGCATGTAGGTGTGTTTACGATACACCATGTACTCCTGGAGGGAGGGGGGGGGGGGGGGGGGATAAAGGGTTTTAAGATACCAGCTTATTCCAGGCTCTTGTTGAGTCACAGGAGAACTCGGTTGGCTTGAAGTGGGCCACAACACAGAGCAACTCGAATGGCGAGAGACATCTGGCCCCGGTTCCCGCTCAACACGTCCGGCCCCGGTTCCCGCTCAACACGCCCGGCCCCGGTTCCCGCTCAACACGCCCGGCCCCGGTTCCCGCTCAACACGTCCGGCCCCGGTTCCCGCTCAACACGTCCGGCCCCGGTTCCCGCTCAACACGTCCGGCCCCGGTTCCCACTCAACACATCCGCCCCCGGTCCCCACCCAACACGTCCGGCCCCGGTTCCCACTCAACACGCCCGGCCCCGGTTCCCACTCAACACGCCAGGCCCCGGTTCCCACTCAACACGCCAGGCCCCGGTTCCCACTCAACACGCCAGGCCCCGGTTCCCACTCAACACGTCCGGCCCCGGTTCCCACTCAACACGTCCGGCCCCCGGTTCCCACTCAACACATCCGGCCCCGGTTCCCACTCAACACATCCGGCCCCGGTTCCCACTCAACACATCTGACCCTGGTCTCTGATGCTAACCACCTCTGATTGGCTCTGGCCAATTAATTACAGAAAGAGCTGCCTCTCTCCCACTTTACACTCCTCCTTCCCTGTATCCATGTACCTCTCTCAACTGTAACCTCCTCCACCTCCCTAAAACTCCCTCATCTCCCTCTTAGTCAACCCTGTCTCTCCCACTTTTAGTTCTGCCCCGTGAGTGAATCCTAGCCAGTATCCTAGACTCGCTGTCTGTGTCCTCGGTCACCCAGGTCTCGGCAGTGTCCCTCCTGGCCAGCAGAGCGGCGACATACTGACATTAAGTATCTTTATTCTACCGAAGGTAGCTAGTACAGTCGTGGCCAAAAGCTTTGAGAATGTGAAAATTTATATTTGTGTCAAAGTCTGCTGCCTCAGTTTGTACGACGACAATTTGCATATACTCCAGAATGTTATGAAGAGTGATCAGATGAATTGCAATTGATTGCAAAGTCCCTCTTTTCCATTCAAATGAACTGAATCCCCCAAAAACATTTCCATTGCATTTCAGCCCTGCCACAAAAGGACCCACTGACATCATGTCAGTAATTCTCTCGTTAACACAGGTGTGAGTGTTGGCGAGGACAAGGCTGGAGATCACTCGGTCATGCTGATTGAGTTCGAATAACAGACTGGAAGCTTCAAAAGGAGGGTGGTGCTTGGAATCATTGTTCTTCCTCTGTCAACCATGGTTACCTGCAAGGAAACACGTGCCGTCATCATTGCTTAGCACAAAAAGGGCTTCACAGGCAAGGATATTGCACCTAAATCAACCATTCATCGGATCATCAAGAACTTCAAGGTGAGCGGTTCAATTGTTGTGAAGAAGGCTTCAGGGCGCCCAAGAAAGTCCAGCAAGCGCCAGGACCATCTACTAAAGTTGATTCAGCTGGGGGATCGGGTCACCACCAGTACAGAGCTTGCTCAGGAATGGCAGCAGGCAGGTGTGGGTGCATCTGCATGCACAGTGAGGCAAAGACTTTTGGAGGATGGCCTGGTGTCTAGAAGGGCAGCGAAGAAGCCACTCCTCTCCAGGAAAAACATCAGGGACAGACTGATATTCTGCAAAAGGTACAGGGATTGGACTGCTGAGGACTGGGATAAAGTCATTTTCTCTGATGAATCCCCTTTCCGATTGTTTGGGGCATCCGGAAAAAGCTTGTACGGAGAAGACAAGGTGAGCGCTATCATCAATCCTCTGTCATGCCAACAGTAAAGCATCCTGTGTGGGGTTGCTTCTCAGCCAAGGGAGTGGGCTCACTCACAATTTTGCCTAAGAACACAGCCATGAATAAAGAATGGTACCAACACATCCTCCGAGAGCAACTTCTCCCAACCATCCAGGAACAGTTTGGTGACGAACAATGCCTTTTCCAGCATGATGGAGCACCTTGCCATAAGGCAAAAGTGATAAAGTGACTCGGGGAACAAAACATTGATATTTTGGGTCCATGGCCAGGAATCTTCCCAGACCTTAATCCCATTGAGAACTTGTGGTCAATCCTCAAGAGGCAGGTAGACAAACAAAAACCCACAAATTCTGACAAACTCCAAGCATCGATTATGCAAGAATGGGCTGCCATCAGTCAGAATGTGGCCCAGAAGTTAATTGACAGCGTGCCAGGGCAGATTGCAGAGGTCTTGAAAAAGAAGGGCCAAGACTGCAAATATTGACTAACTTCATGTAATTGTTAATAAATCCTTTGACACTTATGAAATGCTTGTATTTATAGTTCAGTATTCCATAGTAACATCTGACAAAAAATATCTAAAGACACTGAAGCAGCAAACTTTGTGGAAATTAACATTTGTGTCATTCTCAAAACTTTTGGCCACGACTGTACTCTTGACTTGAGACTCCAGCGTCCTGGTCGTGACTGAGACAGACCTGGACCACATGAACCATCTGGAGAATGAATGAATGAATAATGAGTCAAACAATAGCTCAATGAATAGAAGGCTAGTCACTACAAAATCCAAATTGGATCGTTTAGAGCAGCATAGACCCCAATCAGAATGGCTCTTGCATTTTTCAGTGAGTGGCCTTGCCTGCTGTTCTTGTAATATATGCAGACGCAACGCGGTGGTTTTCCTGATCCAAGAGGAACAAATAAATAAATAAAGACTGCAGACAAATCTGACTGAACGGTGTCCAGCAGCAAAGACCCCATCGTAACATTTCTGGAACTGTGTGTGCGTGTGTGTGTTTTTGGTGACAGAGTGTGGTTAACCCATGCAAACTAGAAGCAGAGACACTTGGCAACGCTCCGCCCTGACAGAACAGCTGACGACGTCATTGTCATCCATCTGGCCTCGGAGCTAGGGAAGATCGGCGATGTTACACGGCGCCGTAGATCGCCACGCTGACTGGAGACGAAAAAACAATCACGCTAATGACACAGATTACAATCTCTGGGGTTTTGGTTTTGTTCTCTCCCCCCCCCCCCAAAAAAAAAAGAACAGACGGAGGGGACGGAAAATCAACTCCAGCTGGAGAGAGATCATATTGGTGAGCGAAAGGGGAGATAGACGAGGGGAGTTCGACTTCATCTATGAATGACTCAATTCAACTTCAGAATAAATAAATCACTGTCTATTGATGAGTAGGAGTCAAAGTGTATTTATTCAGTACCGTCATTGATCACAGATCACCTTGTTTTTGTGTCATTACCATTTGCATTTATCCCTCCCTGCCCAACGACTAAAGACTAAATATAGTGTGTCAGCACCCACCAATCATCTCTTTTGAAGACCTAGTATAGACCACATTATTTCGTTTTTGGGCTATTTTCCCACCACTGGCATTTGCCCCATGCCCAGCCAATAAGATGTCTGCCAGCCATGTTACCCAACAGACGGGAGGAACACGTAGCCGGTCACCAAAGACCTAGACCTACTAAACAGTACAGTTTAGCCATCAAACACTACCTCACCACGGAATGCACTACCTCACCATGAAAAGAACCACTGAACGCCCTACCTACCTCACTACGCAACACCCTACCTCACTACGCAACACCCTACCTCACTACGCAACACACTACACAACACCCTACCTCACACCCTAACCTCACTACGCAACACACTACACCCTACCTCACACCCTAACCTCACTACCTCACTACGCAACACACTACACAACACCCTACCTCACACCCTAACCTCACACCCTAACCTCACTATGCAACACCCTACCTGACTACGCAACACCCTACCTGACTACGCAACACCCTACCTGACTACGCAACACCCTACCTGACTACGCAACACCATACCTCACACCTTAACCTCACTACGCAACACACTACCTCACTACGCAACACACTACCTCACTACGCAACACACTACCTCACTAACCAACACACTACCTCACTAACCAACACACTACCTCACTACGCAACACACTACCTCACTACGCAACACACTACACAACACACTACACACTATGCAACACACTACGCAACACACTACCTCACTACGCAACACACTACCTCACTACGCAACACCATACCTCACACCCTACGCAACACCGTAACCTCACACCCTACGGAACACAATAAACACTACAGAACACCCTACCTCACTACGGAACACCCTACTGAACACAAACACTACAGAAAACACTACCTCACTACAGAACACACTACCTCACTACAGAACACACTGTCTCACTACGGAACACCCTGTCTCACTACGGAACACCCTGTCTCACTACGGAACACCCTGTCTCACTACGGAACACCCTGTCTCACTACGGAACACCCTGTCTCACTACGGAACACCCTGTCTCACTACGGAACACCCTACTGAACACAAACACTACAGAAAACACTACCTCACTACAGAACACACTACCTCACTACAGAACACACTACCTCACTACAGAACACACTACCTCACTACGGAACACCCTGTCTCACTACGGAACACCCTGTGTCACTACGGAACACCCTGTCTCACTACGGAACACCCTGTCTCACTACAGAACACACTACCTCACTACAGAACACACTACAGAACACACTACCTCACTACAGAACACACTACCTCACTACAGAACACACTACCTCACTACAGAACACACTACCTCACTACAGAACACACTTGCTCACTACAGAACACACTAGCTCACTACGGAACAAGACCAACCATGAGAGAATGGAGGAGGAGTTCCTGTTACGATGACTTCACGCCACGGAGGTGCCTGTGTGTTTGTGTCTATAGGGCAACAATAGAGATAGAGCTATACAGAGCTAGGACCAGAAGTGACGGAGTGCTATTGTTGTACAGGGGTCAGAATGCTGTAACACTGGAAGCACCCTGGCTGTTCCCATGCTTTCAGCTCAACAAGAGACCTTTCCACATGCCACAAACAAGTGCTTTTGGTTTTCTCCATGCATCCATTTTCCCTCACTCAAGCCCATTGCCCACTCATCCCCTCCCCCTCCAAGAGGTAGTCTCTCTACAACGAGGTACAGGATAATCAGAGCAACCAGCGATACCTGTGTCCCCCTAGTGGAGAGAGATCTACACTACATGACCAAAAGTATGTGGACACCTGCTCGTCGAACATCTCGTTCCAAAATTATGGGCATTAATATGGAGTTGGTCCCCCCCTTTGCTGCTATAACAGCCTCCACTCTTCTGGGAAGGCTTTCCACTACTGTATGCTGTAGCGTTAAGATTTCCCCTCACTGGAACTAAGGGGCCCAAACCATGAAAAACAGCCCCAGACCATTATTCCAACTCCACCAAACTTTACAGTTGGCACTATGCATTGGGGCGGGTCGCGTTCCCCTGGCATTTGCCAAACTCACACTGACAGATGGTGAAGCGTGATTCATCACTCCAGAGAACGCGTTTCCACTGCTCCAGAGTCCAATGGCGGCGAGCTTTACACCACTCCAGACGACACTTGGCATTGCGCATGGTGATCTTAGGCTCGTGCGCGGCTGCTCGGCCATGGAAAGCCATTTCATGAAGCTCCCGACAAATAGTTTTTTGTGCTGACGTTGCGTCCAGAGGCAGTTTTTGAATTCAGTAGTGAGTGTTGCAACCGAGGACAGACGATTTGTACCTCCTTCAGCACTCGACAGGCCCCGCTCTGTGAGCTTGTGTGGCCTACCACTTCGCGGCTGAGGCGTTGTTGCTCCTAGACATTCCCACTCCACAACAACGGGTGGCATCCTATGACGGTGCCACGTTGAAAGTCACTGACCTCTTCAGTTCAGGCCATTCTACTGACAATGTTTGTCTACAGAGATTGAATGGCTGTGCGCTTGATTTTATACACCTGTCATCAACAGGTGTGGCTGAAATAGCTGAATCCACTAATTTGAAGGAGTGTCCACATACTTTGTGTATATATATATATATATATAGTGTAGCTTCGTTTTTTCCAAACGTCAAGGCCACTATTCATAAAGCGTCCCTGTCTAGGATCAGTTTGGGGGGGGGGGGTGGCGGCTGATCCAGCAGTCCTACTGATCTAGGATCAGTTTAGGGGGGGGGGGGGGCTGATCCAGCAGTCCTACAGATCTAGGATCAGTTTAGGGGGGGGGGGGGCTGATCCAGCAGTCCTACTGATCTAGGATCAGTTTAGGGGGGGGGGGGGGGGGGCTGATCCAGCAGTCCTACTCTGAGATGCATTATAATCACAGGCCAGCCGCACTGTTTCTGTGGACGTCTCTCACTCTGATGACCATGTGGTCGCTTGACAGTAGATGAGTGACCCTTGAGTCCATCCTACTCTGCACCCTACTGCACTCACCTCCAGCAGGTCGATCATGCGAGTCATCTGGGAGTAGATGAGGACGCGGTGTCCCTGAGTCTTCAGGCGACACAGCAGCAGATCCAGAGTGTGCAGCTTCCCACTGTCCGTGATCAGGGTCTCCTTGTCTGAAACACAGAGGGCAGAAGGCCTACATGTTGAGCATCTTAAATCCACTTGTAGGATCAGAAATAACACATTTGCTTTTGGGAACAGCAAGATTCCTTTTGTTCTAAGGTCTTGTTGATTTGAACCAGTAACTGTGATTGTTTTGGAGGATGTTTGGCCACATGTTCCAGGACATCGACGTCATAACTTGAAAGCTATTGATGAGCTTAAATCTGAAAAAGCAACCAGTGCTATCGCATCCACAGAGGACACAGTGCTATCGCATCCACAGAGGACACAGTGCTATCGCATCCACAGAGGACACAGTGCTATCGCATCCACAGAGGACACAGTGCTATCGCATCCACAGAGGACACAGTGCTATCGCATCCACAGAGGACACAGTGCTATCGCATCCACAGAGGACACAGTGCTATCGTATCGTATGGGGAAGTGAAGGAGGGAGGCAGACAGACAGACAGGCAGACAGACAGGGAGCTGTGGCTGAGACAGATAGTAGATACAGTCTGGCTCAGTAGGGCTGGTAACAGTCGTGACATGGCAGTCTGTACCAGATAAGCCTCTTCACCAGGCCTCCAAGACAAACACCTGTAATAGGCTTTGGGGTCAGAGGAAGAGGGAGAGACACAGGGGGAGAAAGAGAGGGGGAGACAGGCGGAGAGAGACACAGGATGGAAGGAGTGAGATGAAAGAGAGATCACCCAGACCCAACAGACCAGGGTACTGCCCCACCCAGAACCAACAGACCAGGGTACTGCCCCACCCAGAACCAACAGACCAGGGTACTGCCCCACCCAGACCCGACAGACCAGGGTACTGCCCCACCCAGACCCAACAGACCAGGGTACTGCCCAGACCAGGGTACTGCCCAGACCCAACAGACCAGGGTACTGCCCAAACCCAACAGACCAGGATACTGCGCAGACCAGGGTACAGAACCGCCCAGACCCAACAGACCAGGGTACAGAACCACCCAGACCCAACATACCAGGATACACCCCAGACCAGGGTACTCACCAGACCCAACAGACCAGGGTACAGAACCACCGAGACCCAACAGACCAGGGTACAGAACCGCCCAGACCCGACATACCAGGATACACCCCAGACCAGGGTACTCACCAGACCCAACAGACCAGGGTACTGCCCAGAACCAACAGACCATGGTACTGCCCAGAACCAACAGACCAGGGTACTGCCCAGAACCAACAGACCAGGGTACTGCCCAGACCCAACATACCAGGGTACTGCCCAGACCCAACAGACCAGGGTACGGCCCAGACCCAACAGACCAGGGTACTGCCCAGAACAAACAGACCAGGGTACTGTCCAGAACCAACAGACCAGGGTACTGCCCAGAACCAACAGACCAGGGTACTGCCCAGAACCAACAGACCAGGGTACTGCCCAAAACCAACAGACCAGGGTACTGCCCAAAACCAACAGACCAGGGTACTGCCCAGAACCAACAGACCAGGGTACTGCCCAGAACCAACAGACCAGGGTACTGCCCAGAACCAACAGACCAGGGTACTGCCCAAAACCAACAGACCAGGGTACTGCCCAGAACCAACAGACCAGGGTACTGCCCAGACCCATTCTACTTTAGCAAACAAACATTTCCATTACCTTCACTAAAACACAGTCGGGAGCTTTTGCAACTTTGTTAATTAAGGAAGAAGAGTGAAACAATTTGCTGCCCAAAAGAGGGAGTTGTTTTTTGTCTGCTGTGTTTGACCTTTACATTGTATTCAACCAACAGAGTAACACTTGAACTTTTCACCACAGAAGCATTTCTACCAGCCACTTTGGCTAAACCCCCAGAGGCCTCAGCCTCACCAAACACAGAGCTGTATACGGACGTGTTATTTTAAAACTACCCACTTCTGAAAAGGAGGGAGTGATTCAAATAAAACGGGATTGACTTGTTGTTGTTGTTGTTGAAATGACAGAGGACGATGGTTGTCTACCTCCTTCCAAAACAACACAAATAGCTTGATATTAAAAATATATGGGTTTTTTTTTTCAGCATAATGCAACATGGCTGGTTAGCAAATTGGGAACAAAGAAAGAAAGTGAGGCCACAAAATAATAATAACGTGGAAGAGGATTTAAAGGGTTAGTTCAGGTTACTTCCTCGTATGGCTGCTATCAGAGAACATACACTACAGTACAAATGGGATAGGCCGTACACACACTGATGTCACGTTACTATGGATACCAAATGTACCAACAAAGCATTGTGATCTGCCCTCTTCATTACCTCCTCACCCCCATATCCAACCCTCTCCATTACCTCCTCATTACCCTATCCATTACCTCAGTACCCTATCCAACCCTCTCCATTACCTCCCACTACCCTATCCATGGCCTTCTCACTACCCTCTCCATTACCTCCCCACTACCCTCTCCATTACCTCCCCACTACCCTATCCATTACCTCCCCACTACCCTCTCCATTACCCCCTCACTACCCTATCCAACTCTTCATTACCTCCCCACTACCCTATCCATTACCTCCCCACTACCCTATCCATTACCTCCCCACTACCCTATCCATTACCTCCCCACTACCCTATCCATTACCTCCCCACTACCCTATCCATTACCTCCCCACTACCCTATCCATTACCTCCCCACTACCCTATCCATTACCTCCCCACTACCCTATCCATTACCTCCCCACTACCGTATCCAACCCTCTCCATTACCTCCTCACTACCCTATCCAACCCTCCTCATTAGAGTACCTACACAGCTATATCGGTCAGGTAATACAGGACTAGTAAAGTTTGATTTCCTCATTTTTTTAAATGTTGTATTATTATTTAGACTTTTCCACTGGGTGCTGTGTCCCCCTCAGCACGCGTACCCTTCAAATACGCCCACTGATGCGTATCAAAGTAGTATAGTGGAGGTAAACGCTGTATCAATTCATAAGGCTGATGGAACAGATCACAATGTTGAAAAACATTTATTTCTTCACATTTCAGGCGCAGCAACGTGAACACGGCAGGAGGCCTTACGCGTCAATGATCCAAAATGCTAATTTACAGGGAAAAGTTGTTTCATGGTCAAATATGGAGATAGGTGTTAGAAAATTTAGAAAGAGGGGAGATCTAAAGATGAAATAACTAGCGTGGGATGCTAATATGACTAAGATTAGCCTTGCCTTAGCCTTGCCTTTGGCTGCCGGACAACGAAATAAAAGTTGAAAGAAAACAAAAGAAAGAATATCAATTCAGTTGCCTTCTGTTTGGCAAACTACACCTCCTGTACTACAGAAACACTGTTAACTGTTAACACATGCAGGTGAAGAACACTGCCGTGCTTCTTCACCTGCATTGCTTGCTGTTTGGGGTTTTAGGCTGGGTTTCTGTACAGCACTTTGAGATATCAGCTGATGTACGAAGGGCTATATAAAATAAATTTGATTGATTGATTGACTGCTAACCCAACAACAGTACTAGGTGCCTGTACTACAGAAACACTGCTAACCCAACAACAGTACTAGGTGCCTGTACTACAGAAACACTGCTAACCCAACAACAGTACTAGGTGCCTGTACTACAGAAACACTGCTAACCCAACAGTACTAGGTGCCTGTACTACAGAAACACTGCTAACCCAACAGTACTAGGTGCCTGTACTACAGAAACACTGTTAACCCAACAACAGTACTAGGTGCCTGTACTACAGAAACACTGCTAACCCAACAACAGTACTAGGTGCCTGTACTACAGAAACACTGCTAACCCAACAACAGTACTAGGTGCCTGTACTACAGAAACACTGCTAACCCAACAACAGTACTAGGTGCCTGTACTACAGAAACACTGCTAACCCAACAGTACTAGGTGCCTGTACTACAGAAACACTGCTAACCCAACAGTACTAGGTGCCTGTACTACAGAAACACTGTTAACCCAACAACAGTACTAGGTGCCTGTACTACAGAAACACTGTTAACCCAACAACAGTACTAGGTGCCTGTACTACAGAAACACTGCTAACCCAACAACAGTACTAGGTGCCTGTACTACAGAAACACTGTTAACCCAACAACAGTACTAGGTGCCTGTACTACAGAAACACTGCTAACCCAACAACAGTACTAGGTGCCTGTACTACAGAAACACTGCTAACCCAACAACAGTACTAGGTGCCTGTACTACAGAAACACTGCTAACCCAACAACAGTACTAGGTGCCTGTACTACAGAAACACTGCTAACCCAACAACAGTACTAGGTGACTGTACTATAGAAACACTGCTAACCCAACAACAGTGCCTGTACTACAGAAACACTGTTAACCCAACAACAGTACTAGGTGCCTGTACTACAGAAACACTGCTAACCCAACAACAGTACTAGGTGCCTGTACTACAGAAACACTGTTAACCCAACAACAGTACTAGGTGCCTGTACTACATAAATACTGTTAACCCAACAACAGTACTAGGTGCCTGTACTACAGAAACACTGCTAACCCAACAACAGTACTAGGTGCCTGTACTCCATAAACACTGTTAACCCAACAACAGTACTAGGTGCCTGTACTACAGAAACACTGCTAACCCAACAACAGTACTAGGTGACTGTACTACAGAAACACTGCTAACCCAACAACAGTACTAGGTGACTGTAGTACAGAAACACTGTTAACCCAACAACAGTACTAGGTGCCTGTACTACAGAAACACTGTTAACCCAACAACAGTGCTAGGTGCCTGTACTACAGAAACACTGCTAACCCAACAACAGTACTAGGTGCCTGTACTACAGAAACACTGCTAACCCAACAACAGTACTAGGTGACTGTACTACAGAAACACTGCTAACCCAACAACAGTACTAGGTGCCTGTACTACAGAAACACTGCTAACCCAACAACAGTACTAGGTGCCTGTACTACAGAAACACTGCTAACCCAACAACAGTACTAGGTGCCTGTACTACAGAAACACTGCTAACCCAACAACAGTACTAGGTGACTGTAGTACAGAAACACTGTTAACCCAACAACAGTACTAGGTGCCTGTACTACAGAAACACTGTTAACCCAACAACAGTGCTAGGTGCACTAGTCCTACTATTAGCCAACCTGCACAGTACAGCTTGGGTTGGCCTGACTGTTTATAGACCGATATGGGATTGATCATTTTAGGTCATTCAGTGTGTCACCGTTTTTCACACAGGGCACCTTTCCGTTGCAGTGCAGGCCATTTTGGAGTATACTTCTCTAGAAACCAGACAGGAAAAGGGGGGGGGGGGGGGGGGGCGAGAGAGAGAGAGAGAGAGAGAGGAGACAGTCTAATTATGGCCCTGGCTCTCTGAATAAGACAGTTGTCTGTTCTACTCTGTGTTTAGTGGGCAATACACCACAGTGGTCTGGTCTCACCACAGTGGTCTGGTCTCACCACAGTGGTCTGGTCTCACCACAGAGCAGAGAGGAACAGAACAGATATTTGATACATTAGGATCCCCCATTAGCCGACAACTACTCTTACTGGAGTCCCACACATAACAACAAAGTAATTACGGTCACATAGGGAGAGGAGAAGAACGGAGCGGAACATGACGGAGCGGAACAGGAAAGAGCGGAACAGGAAAGAGCGGAACAGGACAGAGCGGAACAGGACGGAGCGGAACAGGACGGAGCGGAACAGGACGGAGCATTACAGAGTGGAACGGAACAGGACGGAGCGGAACAGGACAGAGCGGAACATGACGGAGCATTACAGAGTGGAACGGAACAGGACGGAGCGGAACAGGACAGAGCGGAACAGGACAGAGCGGAACATGACGGAGCATTACAGAGTGGAACGGAACAGGACGGAGCGGAACAGGACAGAGCGGAACAGGACAGAGCGGAACAGGACGGAGCGGAACAGGACAGAGCGGAACAGGACAGAGCGGAACATGACGGAGCGGAACAGGACGGAGCATTACAGAGTGGAACGGAACAGGACGGAGCGGAACAGGACAGAGCGGAACAGGACAGAGCGGAACATGACGGAGCATTACAGAGTGGAACGGAACAGGACGGAGCGGAACAGGACAGAGCGGAACAGGACAGAGCGGAACATGACGGAGCATTACAGAGTGGAACGGAACAGGACGGAGCGGAACAGGACAGAGCGGAACAGGACAGAGCGGAACAGGACGGAGCGGAACAGGACGGAGCATTACAGAGTGGAACGGAACAGGACGGAGCGGAACAGGACAGAGCGGAACAGGACAGAGCGGAACATGACGGAGCATTACAGAGTGGAATGGAACAGGACGGAGCGGAACAGGACGGAGCGGAACAGGACAGAGCGGAACAGGACAGAGCATTACAGAGTGGAACGGAACAGGACGGAGCGGAACAGAGCGCAGCAGAACGTAGCGGAACAGAGCAGAACGTAGCGGAGCAGAGCGGAATGGAACAGCGAAGCCTGTCCTTAAGATATATTACACACAGGCAGGTCTTTGTCAAGTCCAACTCTGGTGAAGAGACAGAGAGAGAGACCTACACTTTGTGTTTTCCCTCCAGATCCCAAATCCAGACCCAGTGGGCCAGACAGGCATAATGTGGGTAAGGTCGCCCCCTGTAGGCCTGATGAGGAGCAAATGGGGGGTTCAGGGGTGGCCAAACCTAGCTGAGCTGGCCTCCCGCTGGATTCTGTTTCAACCATTTTCCAAAACACCTGGTTTTACTAATACCCTGCCCAGGACCTGGATAAGCCAGCGTGTAGGATGGAACTAAAGTTAGCATCAAGTACAGGCCTCCAGCCAGTCAGACAGTAAACAATGATGTAGCTAACAGCGCTAGGCTAGCTGCCTGACCGTGTTGTTTCTACCTCTCTCTCGGTGTGTGTGTGTGCGTGTGTGTCTCTCTCTCTCAGAAGGCCAGGGAGGTTTCCTGTCTTTTTAGTGGAGAGCGGAGATTCTTGAAGGGACAGGAAGACAATACTGTTTCCCACAGCCCTCACAGACAGACAGAAAGACACACACATACACACACACACACTTGCCTCCTAGCTTACAGCGCAGGCTCCCACAATAAACAGAAGCTATAGTGAGAGACCAGTCATTTAGGAAGCATTGTTCCTCCTAACGCACCGTGACAGACGCCACACAGACAACAACAGGGTGTTTTAGCCAGGTCCTCGTTAGGAACGTTGCACAGAAATGTTTATTTCTGGTGCTTTCCAGCATCAGCTGTGGGGACAATTTTGAATCGCCCTTTAGGGTCACATGACTCTGTTTATAAATGAATAATAAATACTGAAGCCTCGCCGTCCATGTCCCTCAACAGGTAAGAGTACACAGTGATAGACAGTACAAAGACGTGACCTTTGACACCAGGCCTAATGTTCACCAAACAAGTCTTTCATTTTATGATCAAAACTATTTCATCAAATCATCATCAACAACTCAAGCCACTGGCGTCTTTGTTTTGTCCAACCGAACGCTACATGACTACATTTATTGACCGATACTGGTAAGTGGCTCACGTCATGCTCAAACAAACATTCATCATAGCAATCATTAGTTCTAAAAAGGTGTGGGGCAGGGAGAGAGGTGAGACAGGGGGAGAGGTGAGAGAGAGAGAGCTGGGAGAGAGGTGAGACAGGGGGAGAGAGGTGAGACAGGGGGAGAGGTGAGAGAGAGAGAGCTGGGAGAGAGGTGAGACAGGGGGAGAGAGGTGAGACAGGGAGAGAGGTGAGAGAGAGAGAGCTGGGAGAGAGGTGAGACAGGGAGAGAGGTGAGACAGGGAGAGAGGTGAGACAGGGAGAGAGGTGAGAGAGAGAGCTGGGAGAGACGTGAGACAGGGGAAGAGAGGTGAGACAGGGAGAGAGGTGAGACAGGGGGAGAGGTGAGAGAGAGAGCTGGGAGAGAGGTGAGACAGGGGGAGAGAGGTGAGAGAGAGAGCTGGGAGAGAGGTGAGACAGGGGGAGAGAGGTGAGACAGGGAGAGAGGTGAGACAGGGAGAGAGGTGAGACAGGGAGAGAGGTGAGAGAGAGAGCTGGGAGAGAGGTGAGACAGGGGGAGAGAGGTGAGACAGGGGGAGAGAGGTGAGACAGGGAGAGAGGTGAGACAGGGAGAGAGGTGAGACAGGGAGAGAGGTGAGACAGGGAGAGAGGTGAGAGAGAGAGGTGAGACAGGGGGAGAGAGGTGAGAGAGAGCTGGGAGAGAGGTGAGACAGGGGGAGAGAGGTGAGACTGGGAGAGAGGTGAGACAGGGGGAGAGAGGTGAGACAGGGAGAGAGGTGAGACAGGGAGAGAGGTGAGACAGGGAGAGAGGTGAGAGAGAGAGCTGGGAGAGGTGAGACAGGGAGAGAGGTGAGACAGGGAGAGAGGTGAGACAGGGAGAGAGGTGAGACAGGGGGAGAGGTGAGAGAGAGAGCTGGGAGAGAGGTGAGACAGGGGGAGAGAGGTGAGAGAGAGAGCTGGGAGAGAGGTGAGACAGGGAGAGAGGTGAGACAGGGAGAGAGGTGAGACAGGGAGAGAGGTGAGAGAGAGAGCTGGGAGAGAGGTGAGACAGGGGGAGAGGTGAGAGAGAGCTGGGAGAGAGGTGAGACAGGGGGAGAGGTGAGAGAGAGAGCTGGGAGAGAGAGAGACAGGGGGAGAGGTGAGAGAGAGAGCTGGGAGAGAGGTGAGACAGGGGAGAGGTGAGAGAGAGAGCTGGGAGAGAGAGAGACAGGGGGAGAGGTGAGAGAGAGAGCTGGGAGAGAGGTGAGACAGGGAGAGAGGTGAGACAGGGAGAGAGGTGAGACAGGGAGAGAGGTGAGACAGGGAGAGCTGGGAGAGAGGTGAGACAGGGGGAGAGGTGAGAGAGAGAGCTGGGAGAGAGGTGAGACAGGGGGAGAGGTGAGAGAGAGAGCTGGGAGAGAGGTGAGACAGGGGGAGAGAGGTGAGAGAGAGAGCTGGGAGAGGTGAGACAGGGGGAGAGGGGTGAGAGAGAGCTGGGAGAGAGGTGAGACAGGGGGAGAGGTGAGAGAGAGCTGGGAGAGAGGTGAGACAGGGGGAGAGAGGTGAGAGAGAGAGCTGGGAGAGGTGAGAGAGAGAGAGCTGGGAGAGGTGAGAGAGAGAGAGCTGGGAGAGGTGAGAGAGAGAGCTGGGAGAGGTGAGAGAGAGAGCTGGGAGAGGTGAGAGAGAGAGCTGGGAGAGGTGAGAGAGAGAGCTGGGAGAGGTGAGAGAGAGAGCTGGGAGAGGTGAGAGCGAGAGAGAGAGCTGAGAGAAAGAGCTGGGAGAGGTGAGAGAGAGAGAGAGAGGCGAGAGAGAGGCGAGAGAGAGAGGCGAGAGAGAGAGGCGAGAGAGAGAGAGGCGAGAGAGAGAGGCGAGAGAGAGAGGCGAGAGAGAGAGGCGAGAGAGAGAGGCGAGAGAGAGAGGCGAGAGAGAGAGGCGAGAGAGAGAGGCGAGAGAGAGAGGCGAGAGAGAGAGGCGAGAGAGAGGCGAGAGAGAGGCGAGAGAGAGAGAGAGGCGAGAGAGAGGCGAGAGAGAGGCGAGAGAGAGCGAGAGGTGAGAGAGAGCCGAGAGAGAGGCGAGAGAGAGCGAGAGGTGAGAGAGAGCGAGAGGTGAGAGAGCGAGAGGTGAGAGAGCGAGAGGTGAGATAGAGAGGAGAGAGAGGTGAGATAGAGAGGTGAGATAGAGGTGAGAGAGGTGAGAGAGAGAGAAGAGAGAGAGAGAGGTGCGATAGAGGTGAGATAGAGAGAGACTTTCTGCGCAAGGTGAGAAGACATCACTACGAGTCTGAATACAGAGCTGCTTTGTGAAGGACACTGTTCTGAGCCACAAACACACAGTACTGTACAGTATATTACCATTACCTAAGCACTGGAACAATGACCAATGGTTAAACTTCAAACTTCCTCGCTTTGTCCTTTTTCCCGAAAACTTCACAAGCTCTTAGCCTGTTCTCACACACACACACACACACACACACACACACACACACACACACACACCCCATTCCCACGGCCAAAGACAGTCAGATAAAAGCAATAGGAGTCCACAGCAAAAGTGAGACATCATCATGATATAAAGTGCAGGGTTGCCAGGTCTGTGAGAGTGGAAGTAAACCTTTAGCCCTCACTACACATCAGTCATGTGACCTCTCTGACCTCCAGAAGCAGCTCTGTCATAAAGACGCAGAGCGTAGCAGGTCTCCACTATCCTCTACACGTTTTCATCACGAGGCTGAGGTTTAGCAGTGACACGCACACCCTGGAAGTGACAGGACCGTGACAGGATGGTTCTATGTTAGTTCTGTCTCAACCCCTGACCCAGGCTATCCCTCTCCTGCTTAGCTGTGGTCCTCCCACAGTCTTTACTCTCCCTGGTTAGTAGGGAACAGAGGAGGCTTCCCCCCCTACCACACACTACAGGAGTAGGGAACAGACACACTACAGGGGTAGGGAACAGACACACACTACAGGAGTAGGGAACAGACACACACTACAGGGGTAGGGCACAGACACACTACAGAGGTAGGGCACAGACACACTACAGGAGTAGGGAACAGACACACTACAGGAGTAGGGAACAGACACACTACAGGGGTAGGGAACAGACACACTACAGGGGTAGGGAACAGACACACTACAGGGGTAGGGAACAGACACACTACAGGGGTAGGGAACAGACACACTACAGGGGTAGGGAACAGACACACTACAGGGGTAGGGAACAGACACACTACAGGGGTAGGGAACAGACACACTACAGGGGTAGGGAACAGACACACTACAGGGGTAGGGAACAGACACACTACAGGAGTAGGGAACAGACACACTACAGGAGTAGGGAACAGACACACTACAGGAGTAGGGAACAGACACACTACAGGAGTAGGGAACAGACACACTACAGGAGTAGGGAACAGACACACTACAGGGGTAGGGAACAGACACACTACAGGGGTAGGGAACAGACACACTACAGGGGTAGGGAACAGACACACTACAGGGGTAGGGAACAGACACACTACAGGGGTAGGGAACAGACACACTACAGGGGTAGGGAACAGACACATTACAGGAGTAGGGAACAGACACACTACAGAGGTAGGGAACAGACACACTACAGGAGTAGGGAACAGACACACTACAGGGGTAGGGAACAGACACACTACAGGGGTAGGGAACAGACACTACAGGAGTAGGGAACAGACACACTACAGGAGTAGGGAACAGACACACTACAGGAGTAGGGAACAGACACACTACAGGGGTAGGGAACAGACACACTACAGGGGTAGGGAACAGACACACTACAGGGGTAGGGAACAGACACACTACAGGGGTAGGGAACAGACACACTACAGGAGTAGGGAACAGACACACTACAGGAGTAGGGAACAGACACACTACAGGAGTAGGGAACAGACACACTACAGGGGTAGGGAACAGACACACTACAGGGGTAGGGAACAGACACACTACAGGGGTAGGGAACAGACACACTACAGGGGTAGGGAACAGACACTACAGGAGTAGGGAACAGACACACTACAGGAGTAGGGAACAGACACACTACAGGGGTAGGGAACAGACACACTACAGGGGTAGGGAACAGACACACTACAGGGGTAGGGAACAGACACACTACAGGAGTAGGGAACAGACACACTACAGGAGTAGGGAACAGACACACTACAGGAGTAGGGAACAGACACACTACAGGGGTAGGGAACAGACACACTACAGGGGTAGGGAACAGACACACTACAGGGGTAGGGAACAGACACACTACAGGAGTAGGGAACAGACACACTACAGGGGTAGGGAACAGACACACTACAGGGGTAGGGAACAGACACACTACAGGAGTAGGGAACAGACACACTACAGGGGTAGGGAACAGACACACTACAGGGGTAGGGAACAGACACACTACAGGGGTAGGGAACAGACACACTACAGGGGTAGGGAACAGACACACTACAGGGGTAGGGAACAGACACACTACAGGAGTAGGGAACAGACACACTACAGGGGTAGGGAACAGACACTACAGGAGTAGGGAACAGACACACTACAGGAGTAGGGAACAGACACACTACAGGGGTAGGGAACAGACACACTACAGGAGTAGGGAACAGACACACTACAGGATTAGGGAACAGACACACTACAGGAGTAGGGAACAGACACACTACAGGGGTAGGGAACAGACACACTACAGGGGTAGGGAACAGACACTACAGGAGTAGGGAACAGACACACACTACAGGGGTAGGGAACAGACACACTACAGGGGTAGGGAACAGACACACTACAGGGGTAGGGAACAGACACTACAGGAGTAGGGAACAGACACACACTACAGGGGTAGGGAACAGACACACTACAGGGGTAGGGAACAGACACACTACAGGGGTAGGGAACAGACACACTACAGGAGTAGGGAACAGACACACTACAGGAGTAGGGAACAGACACACTACAGGAGTAGGGAACAGACACACTACAGGAGTAGGGAACAGACACACTACAGGAGTAGGGAACAGACACACTACAGGGGTAGGGAACAGACACACTACAGGAGTAGGGAACAGACACACTACAGGAGTAGGGAACAGACACACTACAGGGGTAAGGAACAGACACACTACAGGGGTAGGGAACAGACACACTACAGGGGTAGGGAACAGACACACTACAGGAGTAGGGAACAGACACACTACAGGGGTAGGGAACAGACACACTACAGGGGTAGGGAACAGACACACTACAGGGGTAGGGAACAGACACACTACAGGAGTAGGGAACAGACACACTACAGGGGTAGGGAACAGACACACTACAGGGGTAGGGAACAGACACACTACAGGGGTAGGGAACAGACACACTACAGGGGTAGGGAACAGACACACTACAGGGGTAGGGAACAGACACACTACAGGAGTAGGGAACAGACACACTACAGGGGTAGGGAACAGACACTACAGGAGTAGGGAACAGACACACTACAGGAGTAGGGAACAGACACACTACAGGGGTAGGGAACAGACACACTACAGGAGTAGGGAACAGACACACTACAGGATTAGGGAACAGACACACTACAGGAGTAGGGAACAGACACACTACAGGGGTAGGGAACAGACACACTACAGGGGTAGGGAACAGACACACTACAGGGGTAGGGAACAGACACACTACAGGGGTAGGGAACAGACACACTACAGGAGTAGGGAACAGACACACACTACAGGGGTAGGGAACACACACTACAGGAGTAGGGAACAGACACACTACAGGAGTAGGGAACAGACACACTACAGGGGTAGGGAACAGACACACTACAGGGGTAGGGAACAGACACACTACAGGGGTAGGGAACAGACACACTACAGGGGTAGGGAACAGACACACTACAGGGGTAGGGAACAGACACTACAGGAGTAGGGAACAGACACACACTACAGGGGTAGGGAACAGACACACTACAGGGGTAGGGAACAGACACACTACAGGGGTAGGGAACAGACACACTACAGGGGTAGGGAACAGACACTACAGGAGTAGGGAACAGACACATTACAGGGGTAGGGAACAGACACACTACAGAGGTAGGGAACAGACACACTACAGGGGTAGGGAACAGACACACTACAGGAGTAGGGAACAGACACACTACAGGGGTAGGGAACAGACACACACTACAGGGGTAGGGAACAGACACACTACAGGAGTAGGGAACAGACACACTACAGGGGTAGGGAACAGAGGAGGCTTCCCCCCCTACCACACACTACAGGGGTAGGGAACAGACACACTACAGGGGTAGGGAACAGACACACTACAGGGGTAGGGAACAGACACACTACAGGAGTAGGGAACAGACACACTACAGGGGTAGGGAACAGACACACTACAGAGGTAGGGAACAGACACACTACAGGGGTAGGGAACAGACACACTACAGGGGTAGGGAACAGACACACTACAGGGGTAGGGAACAGACACACTACAGGGGTAGGGAACAGACACACTACAGAGGTAGGGAACAGACACACTACAGGGGTAGGGAACAGACACACTACAGGAGTAGGGAACAGACACACTACAGGGGTAGGGAACAGACACACTACAGGGGTAGGGAACAGACACACTACAGGGGTAGGGAACAGACACACTACAGGGGTAGGGAACAGACACACTACAGGAGTAGGGAACAGACACACTACAGGGGTAGGGAACAGACACACTACAGGAGTAGGGAACAGACACACTACAGGGGTAGGGAACAGACACTACAGGAGTAGGGAACAGACACACTACAGGAGTAGGGAACAGACACACTACAGGGGTAGGGAACAGACACACTACAGGGGTAGGGAACAGACACTACAGGAGTAGGGAACAGACACACTACAGGGGTAGGGAACAGACACTACAGGAGTAGGGAACAGACACACTACAGGGGTAGGGAACAGACACACTACAGGGGTAGGGAACAGACACACTACAGGGGTAGGGAACAGACACACTACAGGGGTAGGGAACAGACACACTACAGGGGTAGGGAACAGACACACTACAGGGGTAGGGAACAGACACACTACAGGGGTAGGGAACAGACACACTACAGGGGTAGGGAACAGACACACACTACAGGAGTAGGGAACAGACACACTACAGGGGTAGGGAACAGACACACTACAGGGGTAGGGAACAGACACACTACAGGGGTAGGGAACAGACACACTACAGGGGTAGGGAACAGACACTACAGGAGTAGGGAACAGACACTACAGGAGTAGGGAACAGACACTACAGGAGTAGGGAACAGACACTACAGGAGTAGGGAACAGACACTACAGGAGTAGGGAACAGACACACTACAGGAGTAGGGAACAGACACACTACAGGAGTAGGGAACAGACACACTACAGGAGTAGGGAACAGACACACTACAGGAGTAGGGAACAGACACTACAGGATTAGGGAACAGACACACTACAGGAGTAGGGAACAGACACACTACAGGGGTAGGGAACAGACACACTACAGGGGTAGGGAACAGACACACTACAGGGTAGGGAACAGACACACTACAGGGGTAGGGAACAGACACATTACAGGAGTAGGGAACAGACACACTACAGGGTAGGGAACAGACACACTACAGGGGTAGGGAACAGACACACTACAGGGGTAGGGAACAGACACACTACAGGAGTAGGGAACAGACACACTACAGGAGTAGGGAACAGACACACTACAGGAGTAGGGAACAGACACACTACAGGGGTAGGGAACAGACACACTACAGGAGTAGGGAACAGACACACTACAGGGGTAGGGAACAGACACACTACAGGGGTAGGGAACAGACACACTACAGGGGTAGGGAACAGACACACTACAGGAGTAGGGAACAGACACACTACAGGAGTAGGGAACAGACACACTACAGGGGTAGGGAACAGACACACTACAGGGGTAGGGAACAGACACACTACAGGGGTAGGGAACAGACACACTACAGGAGTAGGGAACAGACACACTACAGGAGTAGGGAACAGACACACTACAGGAGTAGGGAACAGACACACTACAGGGGTAGGGAACAGACACACTACAGGGGTAGGGAACAGACACACTACAGGAGTAGGGAACAGACACACTACAGGAGTAGGGAACAGACACACTACAGGGGTAGGGAACAGACACACTACAGGAGTAGGGAACAGACACACTACAGGGGTAGGGAACAGACACACTACAGGGGTAGGGAACAGACACACTACAGGAGTAGGGAACAGACACACTACAGGAGTAGGGAACAGACACACTACAGGGGTAGGGAACAGACACACTACAGGAGTAGGGAACAGACACACACTACAGGGGTAGGGAACAGACACACTACAGGAGTAGGGAACAGACACACTACAGGAGTAGGGAACAGACACACTACAGGAGTAGGGAACAGACACACTACAGGGGTAGGGAACAGACACACTACAGGAGTAGGGAACAGACACACTACAGGGGTAGGGAACAGACACACTACAGGAGTAGGGAACAGACACACTACAGGGGTAGGGAACAGACACACTACAGGGGTAGGGAACAGACACACTACAGGGGTAGGGAACAGACACACTACAGGGGTAGGGAACAGACACACTACAGGGGTAGGGAACAGACACACTACAGGGGTAGGGAACAGACACACTACAGGGGTAGGGAACAGACACACTACAGGGGTAGGGAACAGACACACTACAGAGGTAGGGAACAGACACACTACAGGGGTAGGGAACAGACACACTACAGGGGTAGGGAACAGACACACTACAGGGGTAGGGAACAGACACACTACAGGGGTAGGGAACAGACACACTACAGGGGTAGGGAACAGACACACTACAGGGGTAGGGAACAGACACACTACAGGGGTAGGGAACAGACACACTACAGGGGTAGGGAACAGACACACTACAGGGGTAGGGAACAGACACACTACAGGGGTAGGGAACAGACACACTACAGGAGTAGGGAACAGACACACTACAGGGGTAGGGAACAGACACACTACAGGGGTAGGGAACAGACACTACAGGAGTAGGGAACAGACACACTACAGGGGTAGGGAACAGACACACTACAGGGGTAGGGAACAGACACTACAGGAGTAGGGAACATACACACTACAGGAGTAGGGAACAGACACTACAGGGGTAGGGAACAGACACACTACAGGGGTAGGGAACAGACACACACTACAGGGGTAGGGAACAGACACACTACAGGAGTAGGGAACAGACACACACTACAGGGGTAGGGAACAGAGGGCTCTGTGTGGTCTGATTCCAGAGCAGCAGGACTGGCGAAAGTGTTTCCTTTGACTTTTAATTTCAACGCAAATACACCGAAACAAACCAAGGCGCACGCACACACACTGCGTTTCCGTACCTGGTATTCTGATGTAGGACCAGCCATGCCGGGGGTAGAGCGCCATCACTCCCCCAGGGCATCGTGGGTAGAAAGTGTTGGCTCGGGACATCCAATCAGAGGCCAGATCAAGGGAGCCGTACAGGAAGCAGTGCTTGGCGGCCATGCCCCCTCCGGCCCTCGTCTCCTGCCACTCGTACTCAGCGCTGCGGTCGTCACAGTACCGCTCCATGGGAACCGCCGTAACCTAGGAAGCAACACAAAATTAACAATTGTCATTCTGATGAAGTGTTCCAATGTTGATTTGATAAAGTTTCATTCCAACTGCCAGCCGACCCCAGTTCGGGTTTCGTGACTCCAGCCGACCCCACGACCCCAGGTTGGGTCTCGTGACTCCAGCCGACCCCACAACCCCAGGTCGGGTCTCGTATCGAGTCTCGTGACTCCAGCCGACCCCACAACCCCAGGTCGGGTCTCGTGTTGGGTCTCGTGACTCCAGCCGACCCCACAACCCCAGGTCGGGTCTCGTGACTCCAGCCGACCCCACAACCCCAGGTCGGATCTCGTGACTCCAGCCGACCCCACAACCACAGGTCGGATCTCGTGACTCCAGCCGACCCCACAACCCCAGGTCGGGTCTCGTGACTCCAGCCGACCCCACAACCCCAGGTCGGATCTCGTGACTCCAGCCGACCCCACAACCACAGGTCGGATCTCGTGACTCCAGCCGACCCCACAACCCCAGGTCGGGTCTCGTGACTCCAGCCGACCCCACAACCCCAGGTCGGGTCTCGTGACTCCAGCCGACTCCACACCCCAGGTCGGGTCTCGTGACTCCAGCCGACTCCACACCCCAGGTCGGGTCTCCAGCCGACTCCAGGCCCGGTCTCATGGCTAGGGTTGCAAAGGGTCAGAAACTTTTTTTTTCTGCATGCACAGTGCATTCTTCCATCACATGTACAGCTGATTCTCAGGATCTTGCACACTAATGAGATGCTATTTAGCCCACAAGTTGAGTTTTTACCAAAAAGTTATATTTTGGTTTCATCTGACCATATGACATTCTCCCAATCTTCTTCTGGATCATCCAAATGCTCTCTAGCAAACTTCAGACGGGCCCGGACATGTACTGGCTTAAGCAGGGGGACATGTCTGGCACTGCAGGATTTGAGTCCCTGGCGGCGTAGTGTGTTACTGATGGTAGGCTTTGTTACTTTGGTCCCAGCTCTCTGCAGGTCAGTCACTAGGTCCCCCCGTGTGGTTCTGGGATTTTTGCTCACCGTTCTTGTGATCATTTTGACCCCACGGGGTGAGATCTTGCGTGGAGCCCCAGATCGAGGGAGATTATCAGTGGTCTTGTATGTATTCCATTTCCTAATAATTGCTCCCACAGTTGATTTCTTCAAACCAAGCTGCTTACCTATTGCAGATTCAGTCTTCCCAGCCTGGTGCAGGTCTACAATTTTGTTTCTGGTGTCCTTTGACAGCTCTTTGGTCTTGGCCATAGTGGAGTTTGGAGTGAGACTGTTTGAGGTTGTGGACAGGTGTCTTTTATACTGATAACAAGTTCAAACAGGTGCCATTAATACAGGTAATGAGTGGAGGACAGAGGAGCCTCTTAAAAAAGAAGTTACAGGTCTGTGAGAGCCAGAAATCTTGCTTGTTTGTAGATGACCAAATACTTATTTTCCACCATAATCTGCAAATAAATGTTTTTTTAAATCTGTTTTTCTAATTTTGTCTGTCATAGTTGAAGTGTACCTATGATGAAAATTACAGGCCTCTCATCTTTTTAAGTGGGAGAACTTGCACAATTGGTGGCTGACTAAATACTTTTTTGCCCCACTGTATGTTATTTCTTGCTAACTAGTAAATAGTAGCCTACAGCAAAGTGTGTTTAAATCATTTCTAACTTGTTAACAATTTCCGCTAGTTAGTTTTTGCTACCATTTTGGTTTTTAGCTTGCTTGAGCCTGCTAAGTGAGGAGTGTTAATTCACCTGTTTCCATACGTGTCATTTTAAAACATTTATCTTACAAAGGAGTTTTTTAATAATAACTGCTTAACTATTTATCTGTACATGCAATTGTACATTTTTTTTGTAACTTATTTTTTTCTTATCTTTACAGGAAAATTCCACGGGCACTCTGATGTGTGGAGACATTTCACTGCAGCTAATGTAGAAGGGAAAAGCGGTGTACATTTACAAACACTGTGTCAAATCATATGTGAAGAACGCAACAAAGATGCAGAATCATCTGGCCAAGTGCATAAAGTTCCCTCAGCGCTCACAACAGCGCAACCTCTGACAATAGTCCCACTACTTCTATTCGAGGTGAAAATGATGAATCAGACACCTTATTGATAGCAACAGCTCATGGTCCTCCTGGAATCAGGTTTTTTGACTCAATGGAGGAACGTAGTCAGAGAAATGCTGATGAATGTCTTGCTCGAGCTGTGTATGCAACTGGTTCACCTCTGATGCTCACAGGCAATGTGTATTGGAAGAGATTTCTGAATGTTCTTCGCCCAGCATGCACCCCTCCAACCAGACATGCTTCATCTACTCATTTGCTGGATGCAGAGGTCAACAGAGTTCAAATGAAGGTCAAGCAAATCATAGAGAAATGGCACACTACAGGAGTAGGGAACAGACACACGCTAGAGGAGTAGGTTAGGTATGTGAAGGGTCATCAAGTTAAGGCAGCAATCTGCCTCACCAAGTAAAGTGAGAAGAATAAGAGCACCATATTGAGGCTGCCCAGCAACACCCAATGGGGTGGTGTTGTCATCATGTTTGACAGTCTCCTGGAGGGGAAGGAGGGGAAGGAGTCTCCAAGAAATGGTCATATCACAGTCTGCTGATATGGACAGCCCCATCAAGAGGATCCTCCTGAATGATGTATTTTGGGAGAGAGTGGTAAGCAGCCTGAAACCTATAGCAGTAGCCATTGCACGGATTGAGGGAGACCATGCCACCCTGTCTGATGTTCAGACTCTGCTTGTAGATGTAAGAGAAGAAATCCGTACTGCCCCGCCCACTTCACTGTTGCTCCAAGCAGAGGGAACAGCAGTTCTGAAATATATCAAAAAGTGTGAAGACTTCTGCCTGAAGCCCAAACACCCCGCAGAGTACATGTTGGACCTTAAGTATGCTGGCAAGAGCATCCTGTCTGATGCAGAGATCAACAAGGCCTATGGTGTCATCACTACCGTGTCTCGCCACCTTGGCCTGGATGAGGACAAGGTTCTTGGCAGTCTGGCGAAGTACACTTCCAAGCAAGGGCTTTGGGATGGAGATGCAATATGGCAGTCGTGCCAACATATCTCATCAGTCACCTGGTGGAAGGGACTTTGTGGATCTGAGGCTCTTTCCCCTGTTGCCTCCCTCGTCCTCCAAATCCCACCAACATCAGCCGCCTCAGAGCACAACTGGTCCTTGTTTGAGAACACACATATCAAAGCACGCAGGCTGACCAATACAAGGGTTGAAAAATTGGTGGCCAGTCGGACAAATTTGAGGCTTTTTGAGCCTGACAACGAGTCATCCTCAACAAGGTTGGAAAGTGACAGTGAAGAGGAAGACTCAGAGTATGATGTTCAAAAGGTGGACATTGAGGAGGTCCAGGGAGAAGACATGGACGCCTGAGAGGAAGACAACCAAAGCTTTAGTTTCTAGACTATCAACGTTTCTGGGCGATGTGATGGATCATTGAGGATCATTCTATATTCCCTTCCTTTTGTTGTTCAGTGAAATTATCCCATGTGTAGAGTCAACTCATTTAATTAAAGTTAAATTCGTAACTAAATAGTTTTTAACATTTCTAATGGAAGGATTTAATAATTTGCAATTATGTTTTATTTTTTACCTTTATTTAACTAGGCAAGTCAGTTAAGAACAAATTCTTATTTTCAATGCCTGTTCAGGGGCAGAACAACAGATACCTTGTACCTTGTTAGCTCGGGGGTTTGAACTTGCAACCTTCCGGTTACTAGTCCAACGCTCTAACCACTAGGCTACCTGCCACCCCTCCACTCTAACCACTAGGCTACCTACCCCCCCTACACTCTAACCACTAGGCTACCCTGTCTACTTGATGATGAGGTAAAATATATAAATATATCCAATGCAAAAAACATCTACATTTAAATGGTATTAATATTAATTCCCATATATTCCTGTGAATTCCCATATATTCCTGTGAATTCCCATATATTCCTGTGAATTCCCATATATTCCTGTGAATATTGCTCACACTATTTCCTGGGTGATTCATACTGATCAGTGTTCACAGGTAAAACGCACCAGGGGTTTGGCCCCGA
>NC_143025.1:88840000-88867500 GCF_057628025.1 Oncorhynchus mykiss | reverse complement strand
CAAAGTCTGGATCTGAACTGTACAGACACTGTCATGAAACCATCTGGAAACCAGTCAACTGGTTGCAGTTTTTCATTGTGTAGAAAAGAGAGGCGGGTCAAAGTTAATAACAGTTCTCCGGGTGTCTGAAGCATCTCTCCCCCTCTGGATCTCTGTCTTCCTTAGAGAAGCCATTCCAGAGGGGAAACCTACGATGAAGAATATCTGACTGATACTGTTTGAATTAGCCTGGGGATGGTAGGATGAGACTGAGGTTGTTAGGGGAGACCTGGGGTAGGTAGGATGATACTGAGGTTGTTAGGGGAGACCTGGGGAAGGTAGGATTAGACTGAGGTTGTTAGGGGACACCTGGGGTAGGTAGGATGAGACTGAGGTTGTTAGGGGAGACCTGGTGAAGGTAGGATGAGACTGAGGTTGTTAGGGGCAAAATTATGGTTCAAGCTCTCTCCTCTGGTTCTTTAGGTGCAGAATGTGGACCAGCTTAAACTGCCCCTTTGCATCAGGTTCCAGAGAAAACGGAGCTTGAGAGAGAGGGAGGAAGAGTGGAGGCTGTCTGGTAGAAAGTAGAGGCATGGAGAGAGGAAAGAGTGGAGGCTGACTGGCACAAAGAGAGGCAGAGGAAAGAGTGGAGGCTGACTGGCACAAAGTAGAGAGGGAGAGAGAGAGGAAAGAGTGGAGGAAGACTGGCACAAAGTAGAGGCAGAGAGAGAGGAAAGAGTGGAGGCTGACTGGCACAAAGTAGAGGCAGAGAGAGAGGAAAGAGTGGAGGCTGTCTGGCACAAAGTAGAGAGGCAGAGAGAGAGGAAAGAGTGGAGGCTGACTGGCACAAAGTAGATGCAGAGAGAGAGGAAAGAGTGGAGGAAGACTGGCACAAAGTAGAGGCAGAGAGAGAGGAAAGAGTGGAGGCTGACTGGCACAAAGTAGAGGCAGAGAGAGAGGAAAGAGTGGAGGCTGACTGGCACAAAGTAAAGGCAGAGAGAGAGGAAAGAGTGGAGGCTGACTGGCACAAAGTAGATGCAGAGAGAGAGGAAAGAGTGGAGGCTGACTGGCAGAAAGTAGAGGCAGAGAGAGGAAAGAGTGGAGGCTGACTGGCAGAAAGTAGAGGCAGAGAGAAAGGAAAGAGTGGAGGCTGACTGGCAGAAAGTAGAGGCAGAGAGAGAGGAAAGAGTGGAGGCTGTCTGGCAGAAAGTAGAGGCAGAGAGAGAGGAAAGAGTGGAGGCTGACTGGTAGAAAGTAGAGGCAGAGAGAGGAAAGAGTGGAGGCTGACTGGCAGAAAGTAGAGGCAGAGAGAGAGGAAAGAGTGGAGGCTGACTGGTAGAAAGTAGAGAGGCAGAGAGAGTGGAGGCTGACTGGCAGAAAGTAGAGGCAGAGAGAGAGAGGAAAGAGTGGAGGCTGACTGGTAGAAAGTAGAGAGGCAGAGAGAGGAAAGAGTGGAGGCTGTCTGGTAGAAAGTAGAGGCAGAGAGAGAGAGGAAAGAGTGGAGGCTGACTGGTAGAAAGTAGAGAGGCAGAGAGAGGAAAGAGTGGAGGCTGACTGGTAGAAAGTAGAGGCAGAGAGAGAGGAAAGAGTGGAGGCTGACTGGCAGAAAGTAGAGGCAGAGAGAGAGGAAAGAGTGGAGGCTGACTGGTAGAAAGTAGAGAGGCAGAGAGAGGAAAGAGTGGAGGCTGACTGGCAGAAAGTAGAGGCAGAGAGAGAGAGGAAAGAGTGGAGGCTGACTGGTAGAAAGTAGAGAGGCAGAGAGAGGAAAGAGTGGAGGCTGACTGGCAGAAAGTAGAGGCAGAGAGAGAGAGGAAAGAGTGGAGGCTGACTGGTAGAAAGTAGAGAGGCAGAGAGAGGAAAGAGTGGAGGCTGTCTGGCACAAAGTAGAGAGGCAGAGAGAGAGGAAAGAGTGGAGGCTGACTGGCACAAAGTAGAGGCAGAGGAAAGACTTGAGGTGTGTGTGTGTCTCACCTGTAACACTGTGCTTGTGTGTGTGTTGGGGAAAGCAGTAGGCCGGTCCAGCCAGAGGATCAGACCCCTCCGAGAGAGACACTGACTCCTGGGCCTCCCGCTCCCTCCACCCTCCTCCTCTTCCAGGCCCCACATGCGTCTCTGGTAGAGCCGGTACGCTGCCTTCAGGGAGAGAAACAGAGCTAACCACCTGGAACAGGAGAGAGAGGAGAGTGTGATTAAAACAACCTCGAAAACAAAACATAATGTAGATGGCAATTAGCTTCATAGTTCATTCCAGAACGGTTGACGTTTGTGAACACGAGGACGTTTTTCAACATCCACAGACCCTGTTGACAAACTGCGTTGTCATGGACACCTACCTGACCAGAGTGCCCTGCAGCATGACGTTAAACATCTCTGCCGGCGAAACGTCGATGAAACGCAGGAAGGAGAAACAACTTCCTTCCTGATCACCTTGAGGAGGATAAACACTGGTTTGTAGACGGACGAGGAGGCAGAGGGCTCTAAACAATAAAGTAAGAAGTTTCCTTCATCTATACTGATGTGAAAGAATGAAGAGGGTAGTCACTTACCTTTCCTGTGGAAGAGGGACTGGTGGATATGATCAGGAGAGAAGGGAGACAGTAGAACCTGGAGCACCCTGAGAGAGGAGAAAGAGGGGGAGACACGGAGAGGGGGAGACACACAGAGAGGGGGAGACACACAGAGAGGGGGAGACACACAGAGAGGGGGAGAGACACACACAGAGAGGGGGAGAGACACACACAGAGAGGGGGAGAGACACACACAGAGAGGGGGAGAGACACACACAGAGAGGGGGAGACACACACACAGACAGGAGGAGACACACACACAGAGGGGGAGACACACACACAGAGAGGGGGAGAGACACACACACAGAGAGGGGGAGAGACACACACACAGAGAGGGGGAGAGACACACAGAGAGGGGGAGAGACACACACAGAGAGGGGGAGACACACACACAGAGAGGGGGAGAGACACACAGAGAGGGGGAGAGACACACAGAGAGGGGGAGAGACACACACAGAGAGGGGGAGACACACACACAGAGAGGGGGAGACACACACAGAGAGGGGGAGACACACACACAGAGAGGGGGAGACACACACACAGAGAGGGGGAGACACACACACAGAGAGGGGGAGACACACACACAGAGAGGAGGAGACACACACACAGAGAGGAGGAGACACACACACAGAGAGGAGGAGACACACACACAGAGAGGAGGAGACACACACAGAGAGGGGGAGACACACACACAGAGAGGAGGAGACACACACACAGAGAGGAGGAGACACACACACAGAGAGGGAGACACACACACAGAGGGGGAGACACACACACAGAGGGGGAGACACACACACAGAGGGGGAGACACACACACAGAGGGGGAGACACACACACAGAGGGGGAGACACACACACAGAGGGGGAGACACACACAGAGAAAGGGGGAGACACACACAGAGAAAGGGGGAGACACACACACAGAGAGGGAGAGACACAGAGAGGGAGAGACACACAGAGAGGGAGAGACACAGAGAGGGAGAGACACACAGAGAGGGAGAGACACACAGAGAGGGAGAGACACACAGAGAGGGAGAGACACACAGAGAGGGGGCGACACACAGAGGGGGAGACAGAGGGACAGACAGACAGAGGGACAGAGACAGAGGGACAGAGACAGAGGGACAGAGACAGAGGGACAGAGACAGAGGGACAGACAGAGGGACAGACAGAGGGACAGACAGAGGGACAGACAGAGGGACAGACAGGGAGACAGACAGGGAGACAGAGGCAGAGAGACAAAGAGAGACAGACAGAGACAGAGAGGGGGAGAGACACAGAGAGAGAGAGAGAGAGAGAGAGAGACAGAGAGGGGGAGAGACACAGAGAGAGAGAGAGAGAGAGAGACAGAGAGGGGGAGAGACACAGAGACACAGAGAGAGAGAGAGAGACAGAGAGAGAGAGAGACACAGAGAGAGAGAGAGAGAGAGAGACAGAGAGAGAGACAGAGAGAGACCGAGAGGGGGAGAGACACAGAGAGAGAGAGAGAGAGAGACAGAGAGGGGGAGAGACAGAGAGAGAGAGACAGAGAGAGAGAGAGACAGAGAGGGGGAAAGACAGAGAGAGAGAGAGAGAGAGAGAGAGAAGGATTCTATGAACATGGTTGTCCGAGAACAACAAAAACCCCTCTCATTGTCTTCTACATCATAATCTAACAATTCAACACCACCAGCCATTACCGTCCCATTGGACAAGCACTGATTATACTATGTTACTCACTTGTTCCTGCTGTGTGTGTGTGTGGTGGTGTGTGTGAGTCCGTGGCGGTAGAGGAACTTGGACATGACGTAGGGTCTCAGTGACATGTGGAAGGGAGAACGAGTCTCCTGGCGCTCAAACAGGTCCGGGTGGTTACAGACCTACAGGAAGTAGAGAACACACTACTCATACTGAACCACCTAGAGCAGGAAGAAACCTCCAGAGGAACCAAGCTACAGATAACAACACTTATCCTTATTAGGGCCCTCAAATGACAAAATCTTTCCACCGCTTCCTCTCCATTTAGACCTGGGACACCAGGTTCATGACCAGGTTGAACATTACCAGCAGTACTGGGGATGTCGTTGGATAAAATTTAAAAACACATTTTTTAAAATTTTTATTTTAACCTTGATCTAATATTCTTATTTACAATGAAGGTCTCTTCCCCCGGCCGAACCAATCAGCGTTCAGGACTAGAATCACCCAGTCTATAATACTAGATACATCATTACTGTCAGCCAATCAGCGTTCAGGACTAGTACTACCCAGTCTATAATACTAGATACATCATTACTGTCAGCCAATCAGCATTCAGGACTAGAACCACCAAGGCTATAATACTAGATACATCATTACTGTCAGCCAATCAGCATCCAGGACTAGAACCACCCAGTCTATAATACTAGATACATCATTACTGTCAGCGAATCAGCGTCCAGGACTAGAACCACCCAGTCTATAATTATAGTACTTAGTAGGACTGTGATGATACTAGTCTATAATTATAGTACTTACTAGGACTGTGATGATACCAGTCTATAATTATAGTACTTACTAGGACTGTGATGATACCAGTCTATAATTATAGTACTTACTAGGGCTGTGATGATACCAGTCTATAATTATAGTACTTACTAGGGCTGTGATGATACCAGTCTATAATTATAGTACTTACTAGGACTGTGATGATACCAGTCTATAATTATAGTACTTACTAGGACTGTGATGATACCAGTCTATAATTATAGTACTTACTAGGGCTGTGATGATACCAGTCTATAATTATAGTACTTACTAGGACTGTGATGATACCAGTCTATAATTATAGTACTTACTAGGACTGTGATGATACCAGTCTATAATTATAGTACTTACTAGGGCTGTGATGATACCAGTCTATAATTATAGTACTTACTAGGGCTGTGATGATACCAGTCTATAATTATAGTACTTACTAGGGCTGTGATGATACCAGTCTATAATTATAGTACTTACTAGGGCTGTGATGATACCAGTCTATAATTATAGTACTTACTAGGACTGTGATACCAGTCTATAATTATAGTACTTACTAGGACTGTGATGATACCAGTCTATAATTATAGTACTTACTAGGACTGTGATGATACCAGTCTATAATTATAGTACTTACTAGGACTGTGATGATACCAGTCTATAATTATAGTACTTACTAGGGCTGTGATGATACCAGTCTATAATTATAGTACTTACTAGGGCTGTGATGATACCAGTCTATATTTAAAGTACTTACTAGGGCTGTGATGATACCAGTCTATATTTATAGTACTTACTAGGACTGTGATGATACCAGTCTATAATTATAGTACTTACTAGGGCTGTGATGATACCAGTCTATAATTATAGTACTTACTAGGGCTGTGATGATACCAGTCTATAATTATAGTACTTACTAGGGCTGTGATGATACCAGCCTATAATTATAGTACTTACTAGGGCTGTGATGATACCAGTCTATAATTATAGTACTTACTAGGGCTGTGATGATACCAGTCTATAATTATAGTACTTACTAGGGCTGTGATGATACCAGTCTATAATTATAGTACTTACTAGGACTGTGATGATACCAGTCTATAATTATAGTACTTACTAGGGCTGTGATGATACCAGTCTATAATTATAGTACTTACTAGGGCTGTGATGATACCAGTCTATAATTATAGTACTTACTAGGGCTGTGATGATACCAGTCTATAATTATAGTACTTACTAGGACTGTGATGATACCAGTCTATAATTATAGTACTTACTAGGACTGTGATGATACCAGTCTATAATTATAGTACTTACTAGGGCTGTGATGATACCAGTCTATAATTATAGTACTTACTAGGACTGTGATGATACCAGTCTATAATTATAGTACTTACTAGGGCTGTGATGATACCAGTCTATAATTATAGTACTTACTAGGACTGTGATGATACCAGTCTATAATTATAGTACTTACTAGGGCTGTGATGATACCAGTCTATAATTATAGTACTTACTAGGACTGTGATGATACCAGTCTATAATTATAGTACTTACTAGGACTGTGATGATACCAGTCTATAATTATAGTACTTACTAGGACTGTGATGATACCAGTCTATAATTATAGTACTTACTAGGACTGTGATGATACCAGTCTATAATTATAGTACTTACTAGGACTGTGATGATACCAGTCTATAATTATAGTACTTACTAGGACTGTGATGATACCAGTCTATAATTATAGTACTTACTAGGACTGTGATGATACCAGTCTATAGCCTGGTACTAAACCTGCTGTATGGAACATATGTTGTGATATAGCCTGGTACTAAACCTGCTGTATGTAACATGTTGTGATATAGCCTGGTACTAAACCTGCTGTATGGAACATATGTTGTGATATAGCCTGGTACTAAACCTGCTGTATGTAAAATATTGTGTGATATAGCCTGGTACTAAACCTGCTGTATGTAACATATGTTGTGATATAGCCTGGCACTAAACCTGCTGTATGTAACATATGTTGTGATATAGCCTGGTACTAAACCTGCTGTATGTAACATGTTGTCATATAGCCCGGTACTGGTATGTTCCTGCTGTATGGAACATAAGTTGTGATATAGCCTGGTACTAAACCATACTAATGAGTATGGTGATACTGGGATGGACCCTGGTACTAAACCATACTAATGAGTATGGTGATACTGGGATGGTCCCTGGTACTAAACCATACTAATGAGTATGGTGATACTGGGATGGTCCCTGGTACTAAACCTGCTGTATGTAACATGTTGTGATATAGCCTGGTACTAAACCATACTAATGAGTATGGTGATACTGGGATGGTCCCTGGTACTAAACCTGCTGTATGTAACATGTTGTGATATAGCCTGGTACTAAACCATACTAATGAGTATGGTGATACTGCGATGGTCCCTGGTACTAAACCTGCTGTATGTAACATGTTGTGATATAGCCTGGTACTAAACCATACTAATGAGTATGGTGATACTGGGATGGTCCCTGGTACTAAACCATACTAATGAGTATGATGATACTGGGATGGTCCCTGGTACTAAACCTGCTGTATGTAACATGTTGTGATATAGCCTGGTACTAAACCATACTAATGAGTATGGTGATACTGGGATGGTCCCTGGTACTAAACCTGCTGTATGTAACATGTTGTGATATAGCCTGGTACTAAACCATACTAATGAGTATGGTGATACTGGGATGGTCCCTGGTACTAAACCTGCTGTATGTAACATGTTGTGATATAGCCTGGTACTATAACCTTCTGTATGGAACATATGTTGTGATATAGCCTGGTACTAAACCTGCTGTATGGAACATATGTTGTGATATAGCCTGGTACTAAACCTGCTGTATGTAACATGTTGTGATATAGCCTGGTACTAAACCATACTAATGAGTATGGTGATACTGGGATGGTCCCTGGTACTAAACCATACTAATGAGTATGGTGATACTGGGATGGTCCCTGGTACTAAACCTGCTGTATGTAACATGTTGTGCTATAGCCTGGTACTAAGGAGATGATTGGTACCTTTCTGAACTGCATGACTAGGTTCATAAGGGATGAGGTAGTACTGTGAGCCTGTTGAGATGAGCCCATAGACGACTGGAGAAGATCCTCGATGGAGATCTTGTTCCTCAGAGCTCTGTAGAGCAGCCTCTGTCTACACGTCAACTGGCAGTATGTTAGGATCTCAATCTGTAAGAGAGAGGGTATAGTGAGATACAGGAACACAGTAACCATCCTTATCTATCAGAGGAAGAGAGGGTATAGTTAGATAGATAAGGATGGTTACTGTTTCTCTATCAGAGGAAGAGGAGTCAGAGGAGGAAGAGAGGGTATAGTGAGATACAGGAACACAGTAACCATCCTTATCTATCAGAGGAAGAGAGGGTATAGTGAGATACAGGAACACAGTAACCATCCTTATCAGAGGAAGAGAGGGTATAGTGAGATACAGGAACAGTAACCATCCTTAGAGAAGAGAGGGTATAGTGAGATACATCCTTATCTATCAGAGGAAGAGGAGTCAGAGGAGGAAGAGGGTATAGTGAGATAAAGGAACACAGTAACCATCCTTATCAGAGGAAGAGAGGGTATAGTTAGATAGAGAAACAGTAACCATCCTTATCTATCAGAGGAAGAGGAGTCAGAGGAGGAAGATGGTATAGTGAGATACAGAAACAGTAACCATCCTTAGAGAAGAGAGGGTATAGTGAGATACATCCTTATCTATCAGAGGAAGGGGAGTCAGAGGAGGAAGAGGGTATAGTGAGATACAGGAACACAGTAACCATCCTTATCAGAGGAAGAGAGGGTATAGTTAGATACAGGAACACAGTAACCATCCTTATCAGAGGAAGAGAGGGTATAGTGAGATACAGAAACAGTAACCATCCTTATCTATCAGAGGAAGAGGAGTCAGAGGAGGAAGAGGAGGTGAAATACAGGTACTTGTCAAAACGATCTGGAAACATCTGGCAGCTGCTAGTCTAGGTATGGAAGGAAGGAAAGGAGACAGATGTGGGTGCCCGAGGACTAGGGTGATGAAAGCAGAAACGCCTGCCTGGGGGAATAAATAGTGTAGAAAACTGAGGTAGGAGAGACGATAGAGGATACTGAGGTAGGAAAGGAGAGACGATAGATAGGAAAGGAGAGACGATAGAGAGGATGCTGAGGTAGGAAAGGAGAGACGATAGATAGGAAAGGAGAGACGATAGAGGATACTGAGGTAGGAAAGGAGAGACGATAGATAGGAAAGGAGAGACGATAGAGAGGATACTGAGGTAGGAAAGGAGAGACGATAGAGGATACTGAGGTAGGAAAGGAGAGACGATAGAGAGGATACTGAGGTAGGAAAGGAGAGACGATAGAGAGGATACTGAGGTAGGAAAGGAGAGACGATAGAGGATGCTGAGGTAGGAAAGGAGAGACGATAGAGAGGATACTGAGGTAGGAAAGGAGAGACGATAGAGAGGATACTGAGGTAGGAAAGGAGAGACGATAGAGAGGATGCTAAGGTAGGAAAGGAGAGATGATAGAGGGTGCTGAGGTAGGAAAGGAGAGACGATACATAGGAAAGGAGAGACGATAGAGAGGACACTGAGGTAGGAAAGGAGAGACGATAGATAGGAAAGGAGAAACGATAGAGACGATAGAGGATACTGAGGTAGGAAAGGAGAGACGATAGAGAGGATATTGAAGAACAGAAACCTCTAAAGTGATATATAACTTATAACTGTGTAATTGGTCAGTCAGTACCTTGTCAGAGAGCTCGTTCTCCACGTCCTTCTTGATCCTCCTCAACATGAAGGGTTTCAGGATCATATGGAGCCTGGACAGCTGATCTAAACAACAACAACACCACAGTCAGCCGGTCTAAACAACACCACCACAGTCAGCCGGTCTAAACAACACCACCACAGTCAGCCGGTCTAAACAACACCACCACCACCACAGTCAGCTGGTCTAAACAACACCACCACAGTCAGCCGGTCTAAACAACACCACCACCACCACAGTCAGCTGGTCTAAACAACACCACCACCACCACAGTCAGCCGGTCTAAACATCACCACAGTCAGCTGGTCTAAACCACACCACCACAGTCAGCCGGTCTAAACAACACCACCACCACCACAGTCAGCTGGTCTAAACAACACCACCACCACCACAGTCAGCCGGTCTAAACAACACCACAGTCAGCCGGTCTAAACAACACCACCACAGTCAGCTGGTCTAAACCACACCACCACAGTCAGCCGGTCTAAACAACACCACCACCACCACAGTCAGCCGGTCTAAACAACACCACCACCACCACAGTCAGCCGGTCTAAACAACACCACCATCACCACAGTCAGCTGGTCTAAACAACACCACCACCACCACAGTCAGCCGGTCTAAACAACACCCCCACAGTCAGCCGGTCTAAACAACACCCCCACAGTCAGCCGGTCTAAACAACACCACCACAGTCAGCCGGTCTAAACAACACCACCACAGTCAGCCGGTCTAAACAACACCACCACAGTCAGCCGGTCTAAACAACACCACCACAGTCAGCCGGTCTAAACAACAACACCACCACAGTCAGCCGGTCTCAACAACACCACCACCACCACCACAGTCAGCCGGTCTCAACAACACCACCACCACAGTCAGCCGGTCTCAACAACACCACCACCACAGTCAGCCGGTCTCAACAACACCACCACCACAGTCAGCCGGTCTAAACAACACCACCACCACAGTCAGCCGGTCTCAACAACACCACCACCACAGTCAGCCGGTCTCAACAACACCACCACCACCACAGTCAGCCGGTCTCAACACCACCACCACCACAGTCAGCCGGTCTCAACAACACCACCACCACAGTCAGCCGGTCTCAACAACACCACCACCACAGTCAGCCGGTCTAAACAACACCACCACCACAGTCAGCCGGTCTCAACAACACCACCACCACAGTCAGCCGGTCTCAACAACACCACCACCACAGTCAGCCGGTCTCAACAACACCACCACCACAGTCAGCCGGTCTCAACAACACCACCACCACAGTCAGCCGGTCTCAACAACACCACCACCACAGTCAGCCGGTCTCAACACCACCACCACCACAGTCAGCCGGTCTCAACAACACCACCACCACAGTCAGCCGGTCTCAACAACACCACCACCACAGTCAGCCGGTCTCAACAACACCACCACCACAGTCAGCCGGTCTCAACAACACCACCACCACAGTCAGCCGGTCTCAACAACACCACCACCACAGTCAGCCGGTCTCAACACCACCACCACCACAGTCAGCCGGTCTCAACAACACCACCACCACCACAGTCAGCCGGTCTCAACAACACCACCACAGTCAGCCGGTCTCAACAACACCACCACAGTCAGCCGGTCTCAACAACACCACCACAGTCAGCCGGTCTCAACAACACCACCACAGTCAGCCGGTCTCAACAACACCACCACAGTCAGCCGGTCTCAACAACACCACCACAGTCAGCCGGTCTCAACAACACAGTCAGCCGGTCTAAACAACAACAACAAATGTCAGCTACAAATCAATCACTTCATAAAAAGCAGAAATAAACAGCTGATTAGAGTACTTCTAAAGTAGATATTTAAAAATCAACAAGTCTGAAACGAAATCTTCGAAGAAAGGTTGTGTAGTGTACTCACTCTCGTCGATGGCAGACTTGTTCTCTGCATGGCTCTCGATGTCTTTAGAGAACCATTCATTAAACTCCTCGTGAGAGTCAAACAACGTAGGCATGATGAAATGGAGCAGGGCCCACAACTGAGACAGGAAATAATAACAGTCAGCATCTCTACCAAACAGACAGAGAGAAATGCAAAGACAGAGACAGAAAGACAGAGATAAAGAGCTCTTTGAATTGAGAGAGAGAGAGAGAGAGAGAGATATGCAGTGCCTTCAGAAAGTATTCATACCACTCGACTCATTCCACATTTTGTTGTTTTACAGACTGAATCTAAAACGTTTTCAAATTTAGACTTCGCGTCACTGGCCTAGCTAGACACAATACCCCATAATGTCAAAGTGTCATTATGTTTTTAGAAATTTGAACATAGTTTTTTTTTTTAAGAAAAGCTAAAATGTCTGGAGTCAATAAGTATTTATTCTATTTGTTATGGCAAACCTAAATAAAGATCAGGAGTAAAAATGTGCTTAACAAGTCAAATAATAAGTTGCATTAATTCACTCTGTGTGCAATAATAGTGTTAAACATGATTTTTGAATGACTACCTCATCTCTGTACCCCCACACAAATAATTATCTGTAAGGTCCCTCAGTCTAGCAGTGAATTTGAAACAGATGTAACCACAAAGACCAGGGATGGTTTTCCAATGCATCGCAAAGGGCGACATCTATTGGTAGATGGGTAAAAAAATATATTTTAAAAAAGCAGACAATTAATAATCTCTTTGAGCATGGTGAAGTCTTTCCTAACTCAGTTGCCAGAGAGGAAGGAAATCGCTCTAGGATTTCACCATGAGGCCTATGCTGACTTTAAAACAGATGGCTGTGATTGGAGAAAACTGAGGAATGATCAATGTTGTGGTTACTCCACAATACGTAAATTACGTAAGTGATACTAACGTTACTGAAAAGGAAGACTGTACAGAATAAAAATATTTTAAAAAATCATGCAAACCGTTATGTTTGGGGCAAATCCAACACAAAACATCACTGAGTACCACTCTTAATATTTTAAAGCATGGTGGTGGCTGCAACATGTTATGGGTATACTTGTCATCGGCAAGGACAAGCAAGTTTTTTTTTTTCGGATAAAAAGAAACAGCATAGAGCTAAGCACAGGCAAAATCCTAGATGAAAACCTGGTTCAGTCTGCTTTCCAACAGAGACTGGGAGATAAAACACAAAGCCAAATATACTCTGAGTTGCTTACCAAGATGACATTGAAATATTCCCAAGTGACCTCGTTCAAGTTTTTATTTATTTATTTTTATTTTACCTTTATTTAACCAGGTAGGCAAGTTGAGAACAAGTTCTCATTTACAATTGCGACCTGGCCAAGATAAAGCAAAGCAGTTCGACATATACAACGACACAGAGTTACACATGGAGTAAAACAAACATACAGTCAATAATACAGTATAAACAAGTCTATATACAATGTGAGCAAATGAGGTGAGAAGGGAGGTAAAGGCAAAAAAGGCCATGGTGGCAAGGTAAATACAATATAGCAAGTAAAACACTGGAATGGTAGTTTTGCAATGGAAGAATGTGCAAAGTAGAAATAAAAATAATGGGGCGCAAAGGAGCAAAATAAATTAATTAATTAAATACAGTTGGGAAAGAGGTAGTTGTTTGGGCTAAATTATAGGTGGGCTATGTACAGGTGCAGTAATCTGTGAGCTGCTCTGACAGTTGGTGCTTAAAGCTAGTGAGGGAGATAAGTATTTCCAGTTTCAGAGATTTTTGTAGTTCGTTCCAGTCATTGGCAGCAGAGAACTGGAAAGAGAGGCGGCCAAAGAAAGAATTGGTTTTGGGGGTGACTAGAGAGATATACCTGCTGGAGCGTGTGCTACAGGTGGGATATGCTATGGTGACCAGCGAGCTGAGATAAGTGGGGACTTTACCTAGCAGGGTCTTGTAGATGACATGGAGCCAGTGGGTTTGGCGACGAGTATGAAGCGAGGGCCAGCCAACGAGAGCGTACAGGTCGCAATGGTGGGTAGTATATGGGGCTTTGGTGACAAAACGGATTGCACTGTGATAGACTGCATCCAATTTGTTGAGTAGGGTGTTGGAGGCTATTTTGTAAATGACATCGCCAAAGTCGAGGATTGGTAGGATGGTCAGTTTTACGAGGGTATGTTTGGCAGCATGAGTGAAGGATGCTTTGTTGCGAAATAGGAAGCCAATTCTAGATTTAACTTTGGATTGGAGATGTTTGATATGGGTCTGGAAGGAGAGTTTACAGTCTAACCAGACACCTAAGTATTTGTAGTTGTCCACGTATTCTAAGTCAGAGCCGTCCAGAGTAGTGATGTTGGACAGGCGGGTAGGTGCAGGCAGCGATCGGTTGAAGAGCATGCAATTAGTTTTACTTGTATTTAAGAGCAGTTGGAGGCCACAGAAGGAGAGTTGTATGGCATTGAAGCTGGTCTGGAGGTTTGTTAACACAGTGTCCAAAGAAGGGCCAGAAGTATACAGAATGGTGTCGTCTGTGTAGAGGTGGATCAGAGAATCACAGGCAGCAAGAGCGACATCGTTGATATATACAGAGAAGAGAGTCGGTCCAAGAATTGAACCCTGTGGCACCGCCATAGAGACTGCAAGAGGTCTGGACAACAGGCCCTTCGATTTGACACAATGAACTCTATGTGAGAAGTAGTTGAACCAGGCGAGGCAATCATTTGAGAAACCAAGGTTGTCGAGTCTGCAGATGAGGATGTGGTGATTGACAGAGTCTAAAGCCTTGGCCAGGTCGATGAATATGGCTGCACAGTAATGTTTCTCATCGATGGCGGTTATGATATCGTTTAGGACCTTGAGCATGGCTGAGGTGCACCCATGACCAGCTCTGAAACCAGATTGCATAGTGGAGAAGGTACGCTGGGATTCGAAATGGTCGGTAATCTGTTTGTTAACTTGGCTTTCGAAGACCTTAGAAAGGCAGGGTAGGATAGATATAGGTCTGTAGCAGTTTGGGTCTAGAGTGTCTCCCCCTTTGAAGAGGGGGATGACCGCAGCTGCTTTCCAATCCTTGGGAATCTCAGACGTCACGAAAAGAGGTTGAACAGGCTAGTAATAGGGATTGCAACAATTTCGGCAGATCATTTTAGAAAGAAAGGGTCCAGATTGTCTAGCCCGGCTGATTTGTAGGGGTCCAGATTTTGAAGCTCTTTCAGAACATCAGCTATCTGAATTTGGGAGAAGGAGAAATGGGGAAGGCTTGGGCGAGTTGCTGTGGAGGGTGCAGAGCTGTTGACCGGGGTAGGGGGTAGCCAGGTGGAAAGCATGGAAAAATGCTTATTGAAATTCTCAATTATAGTGGATATATCAGTGGTGACAGAGTTTCCTATCCTCAGTGCAATGGGCAGCTGGGAGGGGGTGCTCTTATTCTCCATGGACTTTACAGTGTCCCAGAACTTTGAGTTTGTGTTGCAGGAAGCAAATTTCTGCTTGAAAAAGCTAGAATTATTTGTGACCTGTTGCCACAAGGTCAACCAATGAAGATGAAACACCATCGTAAATACACACACACATATATAGACACATATATTATATATATATTATATATATATACACACACACACACACACACACACATACATACACACACACACACACAGTTGGGCAAAAAAGTATTTAGTCAGCCACCAATTGTGCAAGTTCTCCCACTTAAAAAGATGAGAGAGGCCTATAATTTTCATCATAGGTACACTTAAACTATGGTGGAAAATAAGTATTATACCCATATAAGTTTGTTTATTTACCCTTTTGTAAGTTTAACTATTTGCACATTGTTACAATACCGTATATAGACTTATGACATTTTAAATGTCTATTCCTTCTGAACTTTTGTGAGTGTAATGTTTACTGTTGACATTTTGTTTATCATCTGTCTCACTTGCTTTGACAATGTAAACATACATTTCCCATGCCAATAAAGCTTTTTTGAGTTGAACTGTGAGTGGGAGGGAGAATTGGAGAGCGATAGATTATGAGGAAAGAGAGAGAGAGAGAGAGCGAGAGAGAGAGTCGATTCAATTTGGTATATTCTGTGTTGCCGTTTGTTTTCTCGTGTATATTATTTACTATGTATAATTGTTTTGGTTGATAAATATATGATTATTGTTGCTCAAACATATTGTTAATTTATGTAATACTACATATACTGTACATTGATTTAGCAGTGGTAACCACCTATCCCATGACATAAAGCATTTATTAAATAGAGAGAGAGACAGCCAGAGAGAGAGACAGCCAGAGAGAGAGACAGCCAGAGAGAGAGACAGCCAGAGAGAGAGACAGCCAGAGAGAGACAGAAAAAGGAGAGAGCGACAAAGAGATAAAAAGAGAGACAGACAGAGAGACACACAGACAGACGACAGACACAGACAGACCGCTCACCTCTGCCATAGTGTTCTGTATGGGCGTTCCAGTGAGCAACAGTCTGTTTCTACACTGAAACTGCAGCAAGATCTTCCAACGAACACTGTCAACACAGAGACACAAAGCAAACTTAATGGACTACATGAAGTATACATCATCGTCGAATGCACTGGATGGGGAAAATCGGGTCTCATTTGAGACAACAAAGAGCAGCTCCGGGTGCTACTGTTCACCACGTACTCTCACTTGACCCTCTGAACTGAGATGATCCATCTCAGCTGCCGCGGCTTCCTGTGACCGAAAGCCGCGCCAGAACATCAGAACAGCGATCACTAACCTTGTTTTTGGATGAAGAATTGTATTTCCGAAAACGACAGCTCACCTCGGAGCAGGCCTTTACGAGTAAATAAACTGCCTCTACCATCCGTTCTATTGGCGAACGTACAGTCACTGGAGAACAAACAGGACGAGCTCCGTTCGAGACCATCCTATCAACGGGACCTGAAGAACTTTAATATCCTATGTGTTTCTCGGAGTCATGGCTGAACAAGGACAACATGCATCTAGCCGGATTTTTCTATATCCGTCAAGACCGAATGGTAGCTTTTGGTAAGGTTAAGTAGGGAGGTGTGTCTCTTTGTCAACAACAGCTGGTGCGCAATCGCAAGACAAAATAGTTGATTATGGATTACAGGAAACGAAGGGCCGAGCACGTCCACATTCACGGGAAGGTAGTGAAGCAAGTCGAAAACTTACAGTTTGTTGGTGTCCACATCACTAAAGGAATTATCATGGTCTACACACACCAACACAGTCGTGAAGAGGGCACGACAAAAACCTCTTTCCCCTCAGGAGGCTGAAAAGACTCGACACGGGCCTGCAAAATCCTACGAAAGTTCTACGGCTGCACCATCGAGAGCATCTTGACTGGCTGCGTCACCGTTTGCTATGACAACTGCTTGGCATCCGAACGCAAGGTGCTAGAGAGGATAATACATAAAACCCAGTATAACACTGGGGCCGAGCTCCTTGCCAGGATCTCTATACCAGGCGGTGTCAGAGGAAGGTCCTAAAAATGTTCAAAGACTCCTCATAGACTGTTCTCTCTGCTACCGCACAGCAAGTCTGGAAACCAACAGGACACTGAACAGCTTCTAACCCAAAGCCATAAACACTACTAGTTAACCAATAGCTACCCAGACTGTCTGCATAGTTTGTATGCTGCTGCCACTGTTTATTATCTATCCTACTGCCTAGTCAATTTACCCCCGCACGTCGACTCGGTACCCCCGCACGTCGACTCGGTATATATAGCCAAGTTATAATTGACTCAGTACTGGTACCCTGTGTATATAGCCAAATTATCATTGACTCAGTACTGGTACCCTGTGTATATAGTTATCATTGACTCAGTACTGGTACCCTGTGTATCTAGTTATCATTGACTCAGTACTGTACACTGTGTATATAGTTATCATTGACTCAGTACTGTACCCTGTGTATATAGTTATCATTGACTCAGTACTGGTACCCTGTGTATATAGTTATCATTGACTCAGTACTGGTACCCTGTGTATATAGTTATCATTGACTCAGTACTGGTACCCTGTGTATCTAGTTATCATTGACTCAGTACTGTACACTGTGTATATAGTTATCATTGACTCAGTACTGGTACCCTGTGTATATAGTTATCATGGACTCAGTACTGGTACCCTGTGTATATAGTTATCATGGACTCAGTACTGGTACCCTGTGTATATAGTTATCATTGACTCAGTACTGGTACCCTGTGTATCTAGTTATCATTGACTCAGTACTGTACCCTGTGTATATAGTTATCATGGACTCAGTACTGGTACCCTGTGTATATAGTTATCATGGACTCAGTACTGGTACCCTGTGTATATAGTTATCATGGACTCAGTACTGGTACCCTGTGTATATAGTTATCATGGACTCAGTACTGTACCCTGTGTATATAGTTATCATTGACTCAGTACTGGTACCCTGTGTATCTAGTTATCATTGACTCAGTACTGTACCCTGTGTATATAGTTATCATTGACTCAGTACTGTACCCTGTGTATGTAGCCAAGTTAATGTTACTCATTGTATATTTATTCCTTGTGTTATTATTTCTCTCATTGTTTCTCTCTGCATTGTTGGGAAGTCACCTTTTCACCTGTTGTTTACCAAGCACCCGATAAAACAATTGTCCAATGACTGGCGAGTTGATGATTCCTGGTCTAGGGGTCAGGGTTTACCTGGTGCTGCTCTTTAGGGCCTGGGCTTCATCTAGAACCATGTACTGGGTCTAGGGGTCAGGGTTTACCTGGTGCTGCTCTTTAGGGCCTGGGCTTCATCTAGAACCATGTACTGCCACTTGACCCTCTGGAAGTACTTGACATCCTGAACCACCAGCTGGTAACTGGTGATCACCACGTGGAACGGAGCATTCTGGGTGTACAGGGTTTTCTGGCTCCAGAACTTCCTGATCACTTTGCGGTCGTGAGGGTTCCCCCAGTACGGCAGGACCTGAGGGACAAACGGCACAAAGGGTTAATAAATGAATATAATATGTGAATCTGCTCAAGTTTATTTTCTCAAGGGAGGTCTAGTAATCATTGAGTCAGATCTAAAAAAAAAGGAGTTTAGATACTTAAGTCTGTGTAGAACTTCTAGTTTCTAATATAATATAGTTATTTTATCACAACAGAAAGTTACAATTTTAACCTTCTGACTTTCTCCAGTAGAAAGGAACAATTAAAGGTCACTTTCTTAAAAACATTTTTTTTTTAAAGTATGTTATTGTTTTAGTGAGAAAACATTTCAACTCTTGACTCAACATGGATTGTTGATATGAGACGTTATGTTAAACTATGCGACGGGACCATAATGAATCCCTCAACACAAATACTGGCTGAGGCTCCATTGTGTGTGTGTGTGTGTGTGTTTGTGTGTGTGTGTGTGTGTCGTCCATTGTTGCCGGGTCAGTTTCTCCGCCTGGTCTCGTTCCTCGGGAACTGATACTTATCAGATGTTTGTTAACACCTCATCACCATGGTGAAACTGTTGATTTACTGTCTTCTGAAAAACGTCCAACAATGATGGTTTTGCAGTAAAAGTCGGCGTATATGGAGGAGGGTGTGTGTGTGTGTGTGTGTGTGGTAAAATACCATGCCTCTGATTCATAGTTACCATAAGTCATATAATACTATGCTGCCCCCTAAAGGACACTCGGAATAAGGCACCTAAGCAACCACCGGTTCTCACACCTTCAGACTATACAGGGTGTTGTGATGCATTTTCCCCTCACACAACATAGCATACACAGTCAATATATACAGTCAATATATACAGTCAATTAACACAGAGGCAGAACCAATAGGCTGAAAAGTTTAACGAAAGGAGAGAGCTGGAGAGAACAGCTGACGGACAGAACAGCTGATGGACAGAACAGCTGATGGACAGAACAGCTGACGGACAGAACAGCTGATGGACAGAATAGCTGACGGACAGAACAGCTGACGAGAGAACAGCTGACGAGAGAACAGCTGATGGACAGAACAGCTGACGGACAGAACAGCTGATGGACAGAACAGCTGACGGACAGAACAGCTGACGGACAGAACAGCTGACGAGAGAACAGCTGAGGACAGAACAGCTGACGAGAGAACAGCTGACGAGAGAACAGCTGATGGACAGAACAGCTGACGGACAGAACAGCTGACGGACAGAACAGCTGACGGTACAGAACAGCTGACGGGACAGAACAGCTGATGGACAGAACAGCTGATGGACAGAACAGCTGATGGACAGAACAGCTGATGGACAGAACAGCTGACGGACAGAACAGCTGACGGTACAGAACAGCTGATGGACAGAACAGCTGATGGACAGAACAGCTGATGGACAGAACAGCTGATGGACAGAACAGCTGATAGACAGAACAGCTGACGGACAGAACAGCTGACGGTACAGAACAGCTGATGGACAGAACAGCTGATGGACAGAACAGCTGATGGACAGAACAGCTGATGGACAGAACAGCTGACGGTGTCAGAACAGCTGACGGTGTCAGAGCAACAGTAGGATCCCGATGTCTCACCTTGAATTTGGGGACAAAGCGTGTAAACTCCTGGTGCCAGTTATTCAGTGTGGAGGCAGGAGAGATGATGAGGAACGGACCCCAGATGTTGTCACGCTGCAGAAGACAGGACAGAGACACACTCAGTCAGTCAGTCATCACGACAGGTATGTATGCATGTGGACGTGTTTAACTATTCTTGTGGGGACCAGAAGTCCCCAAAACAACAGTAAACAAACAAACATTTGACAAACCGGGGACATTTTGTTAGTCCCCACAAGGTCAAATGCAATTTCTAGGGGTTTAGGAGCTAGGGTTGGGTTTAGGAGCTAGGTTTAGGGGTTAGGTTTAGGGGTTAGGAGACAGGGTTAGGTTTAGGAGCTAGGTTTAGGGGTTAGGTTTAGGGGTTTAGGAGCTAGGGTTGGGTTTAGGAGCTAGGTTTAGGGGTTAGGTTTAGGGGTTAGGAGACAGGGTTAGGAGACAGGGTTAGGTTTAGGGTTAAGAGCTAAGGTTAGGTTTCGTAGCTGGGGTTAGGTTTAGGAGCTAGGGTTAGGTTTTGGGTTAGGTTTAGGAGCTAGGGTTAGGTTTAGGAGCTAGGGTTAGGAGCTAGGGTTAGGTTTTGGGTTAGGTTTAGGAGCTAGGGTTAGGTTTAGGAGCTAGGGTTAGGTTTAGGAGCTAGGGTTAGGTTTTGGGTTAGGTTTAGTAGCTAGGGTTAGGTTTAGGAGCTAGGGTTTGGTTTAGGTTTAGTAGCTAGGGTTAGGAGCTAGGGTTAGGTTTTGGGTTAGGTTTAGGAGCTAGGGTTAGGTTTTGGGTTAAGGTTAGGGTGATGGTAAAAGTATGGGTTAGGGAATGGGACTGAATTGTGTGTCCCTCAAACGTTTAGCTGTACAGACAGTGTGTGTGTGTGTGTGTGCGTGCGAAAAACAGGAAACACTAAACTGTGAAACATGTCTTCCTGTGGGACATGGTGTTCTAGAGAGAGGGCTTCAAATCCCCAAAACATAATTCCATTTCCCCTCCTTGTCACTTAAAACACCTTGGGGTCCATGGATACAGCTGGAGTGTTCCCATTCACATGATTCATCAACAATCGCCCCCCGTAATAAAAAAAACGACAATAATATACAACACATTTTTTGACTTACAATGAAACTTTACGACTTCTGCATGCCAAGTACAAAGGTTTGGAAGAGACCAGGTAAACGAAAACAAGTATTTGACTCAGGTGTGCTGCTTACCTCAGCCAGGTGACCCAGCAGAGCGATGCTCTGAACAGTCTTCCCCAGGCCCATCTCATCCGCTAGGATACCATTGATACCCTACAGAGAGGGAGACAGGATGGGATGTCACGACTGAGAAAACTGACAGTACTGGGACCATAACAGGTGTGGGTGATGAGGGGGGGGAGCAGCACAGACCAACAATCAATGAGAAGTTGATATTTTGAAGCTTGCGTTTACCTGTTCGTAGAGGTTAGCCAGCCAGTTCATGCCTTTCAGCTGGTATCCCTTCAATTTCCCGTTGAAGATGGTTGGCTGGGGGATGTCCTCTCCGGCCTGGATAGAAGGGTTAGACAGGCTGTAGCTCTCCCCGAACCCTGACCCCGACCCCCCACTGGCCTGGTGCAGGGAGGCACAGCGACTGTCCTTAGCCTCCTCGTCAAAGAGACGTGTCTAAAGGGGGGGGGAAAGTGGACCGTCTTATTTTGAGAACGATGGGAATCGAATCGTTGTTCCATGTTGAGTCTACATGTCTCTCTGGGTGTTGGAGGTATATCTGGAGGTATATCTGGAGGTATATCTGGAGGTATATCTGGAGGTATATCTGGAGGTATGTCTGGAAGTATATCTGGAAGTATATCTGGAAGTATATCTGGAAGTATGGTATATGTGGAGGTATATGTGGAGGTATATGTGGAGGTATATGTGGAGGTATATGTGGAGGTATATGTGGAGGTATATGTGGAGGTATATGTGGAGGTATATGTGGAGGTATATGTGGAGGTATATGTGGAGGTATATCTGGAGGTATATGTGGAGGTATATCTGGAGGTATATCTGGAGGTATGGTATATCTGGAGGTATATCTGGAGGTATATGTGGAGGTATATGTGGAGGTATATCTGGAGGTATATGTGGAGGTATATGTGGAGGTATATGTGGAGGTATATCTGGAGGTATATGTGGAGGTATATGTGGAGGTATATCTGGAGGTATATCTGGAGGTATATGTGGAGGTATATCTGGAGGTATATGTGGAGGTATATCTGGAGGTATATGTGGAGGTATATCTGGAGGTATATGTGGAGGTATATCTGGAGGTATATGTGGAGGTATATGTGGAGGTATATGTGGAGGTATATGTGGAGGTATATGTGGAGGTATATCTGGAGGTATATGTGGAGGTATATCTGGAGGTATATCTGGAGGTATGGTATATCTGGAGGTATATCTGGAGGTATACCTGGAGGTATGGTATATCTGGAGGTATATCTGGATGTATATCTGGAGGTATATGTGGAGGTATATGTGGAGGTATATCTGGAGGTATATCTGGAGGTATATGTGGAGGTATATGTGGAGGTATATGTGGAGGTATATGTGGAGGTATATCTGGAGGTATATCTGGAGGTATATGTGGAGGTATATGTGGAGGTATATCTGGAGGTATATGTGGAGGTATATGTGGAGGTATGGTATATCTGGAGGTATATCTGGAGGTATATGTGGAGGTATATGTGGAGGTATATCTGGAGGTATATGTGGAGGTATATGTGGAGGTATATGTGGAGGTATATCTGGAGGTATATGTGGAGGTATATCTGGAGGTATATCTGGAGGTATATGTGGAGGTATATGTGGAGGTATATGTGGAGGTATATCTGGAGGTATATGTGGAGGTATATCTGGAGGTATATGTGGAGGTATATGTGGAGGTATATCTGGAGGTATATGTGGAGGTATATCTGGAGGTATATGTGGAGGTATATCTGGAGGTATATGTGGAGGTATATCTGGAGGTATATGTGGAGGTATATCTGGAGGTATATGTGGAGGTATATCTGGAGGTATATGTGGAGGTATATCTGGAGGTATATCTGGAGGTATATCTGGAGGTATATGTGGAGGTATATCTGGAGGTATATGTGGAGGTATATGTGGAGGTATATGTGGAGGTATATCTGGAGGTATATGTGGAGGTATATCTGGAGGTATATGTGGAGGTATATCTGGAGGTATATCTGGAGGTATATCTGGAGGTATATGTGGAGGTATATGTGGAGGTATATGTGGAGGTATATGTGGAGGTATATCTGGAGGTATATGTGGAGGTATATCTGGAGGTATATGTGGAGGTATATCTGGAGGTATAACTGGAGGTATATCTGGAGGTATATGTGGAGGTATATCTGGAGGTATATGTGGAGGTATATGTGGAGGTATATCTGGAGGTATATGTGGAGGTATATCTGGAGGTATAACTGGAGGTATATCTGGAGGTATATGTGGAGGTATATCTGGAGGTATATGTGGAGGTATATGTGGAGGTATATGTGGAGGTATATGTGGAGGTATATCTGGAGGTATATGTGGAGGTATATGTGGAGGTATATGTGGAGGTATATGTGGAGGTATATGTGGAGGTATATCTGGAGGTATATGTGGAGGTATATGTGGAGGTATATCTGGAGGTATATGTGGAGGTATATGTGGAGGTATGGTATATCTGGAGGTATATCTGGAGGTATATGTGGAGGTATATGTGGAGGTATATCTGGAGGTATATGTGGAGGTATATGTGGAGGTATATGTGGAGGTATATCTGGAGGTATGGTATATCTGGAGGTATATCTGGAGGTATATGTGGAGGTATATGTGGAGGTATATCTGGAGGTATATCTGGAGGTATGGTATATCTGGAGGTATGGTATATCTGGAGGTATATCTGGAGGTATGGTATATCTGGAGGTATGGTATATCTGGAGGTATTTCTGGTACTTACTCTGGCCTGGTGTATCTCGTAGGCTTCTTTAGCTTTCCTTAAGGCCTGAGACTTGTAGTATTCACTATCTGAGACAAACAACAATTCAACACTGTTACAACTGCACTACAAAATGGTAACGTTCCTCTCTTCATAATCAAGTGCAAAAAAAAAGAAAGGAGGAAACGCTTGAGATCCAATCAATAATCAATCACGATTAGACTTGGCTATTGAGATTTAAAATGAAGTAACCGGAATATGTATAGTAACATCCATTACCATAGTCCTCCTGTCCAACGTTGACCGTCAACCCTTCCCCGATGGTCATCTGCCTGTGAGAGTTGGTGTCGTCCAGCTTGTTGAGAATGTCCTCCTCTCCCCCATCCTCCTCTCCGGGACCCTTGCCCCCCATGAAGTGGGCGTACAGCTCTGTCTGGGTGATCAGGAAGTTCAGCTTACGCTGCTGACGCTTCGCCTGGGAGGGAGAGACAGGTAGACGGGTAGAGAGAGAGAGACAGGTAGAGAGAGAGAGAGAGAGAGAGAGGTAGAGAGGCAGACAGACACAGGCAGACAGAGAGACAGACAGGTAGAGAGAGACAGGTAGAGAGAGAGAGAGGTAGAGAGAGAGACAGAGAGAGGTAGAGAGAGACAGAGAGAGGTAGAGAGAGAGAGACAGAGACAGGCAGACAGAGAGACAGGCAGACAGAGAGACAGGCAGAGAGGGAGAGACAGGCAGAGAGGGAGAGACAGGCAGAGAGGGAGAGACAGGTAGAGAGGGAGAGACAGGTAGAGAGAGAGACAGGTAGAGAGAGACAGGTAGAGAGAGAGACAGGTAGAGAGAGAGACAGGTAGAGAGAGAGAGACAGGTAGAGAGAGAGAGACAGGTAGAGAGAGAGAGACAGGTAGAGAGAGAGAGACAGGTAGAGAGAGAGAGACAGGTAGAGAGAGAGAGACAGGTAGAGAGAGAGAGAGACAGGTAGAGAGAGAGAGAGACAGGTAGAGAGAGAGAGAGACAGGTAGAGAGAGAGAGAGACAGGTAGAGAGAGAGAGAGAGACAGGTAGAGAGAGAGAGAGACAGGTAGAGAGAGAGAGACAGGTAGAGAGAGAGAGACAGGTAGAGAGAGAGAGACAGGTAGAGAGAGAGAGACAGGTAGAGAGAGAGAGACAGTTAGAGAGAGAGACAGGTAAAGAGAGAGAGAGACAGGTAAAGAGAGACAGGTAAAGAGAGACAGGTAAAGAGAGAGAGAGACAGGTAAAGAGAGAGAGAGACAGGTAGAGAGGGAGAGAGACAGGTAGAGAGGGAGAGAGAGACAGGTAGAGAGGGAGAGAGAGAGACAGGTAGAGAGGGAGAGAGACAGGTAGAGAGGGAGAGAGACAGGTAGAGAGAGAGAGAGACAGGTAGAGAGAGAGAGAGATAGGTAGAGAGAGAGAGAGACAGGTAGAGAGAGAGAGAGACAGGTAGAGAGAGAGAGAGACAGGTAGAGGGAGAGAGAGACAGGTAGAGAGGGAGAGAGAGACAGGTAGAGAGGGAGAGAGACAGGTAGAGAGAGAGAGAGATAGGTAGAGAGAGAGAGAGACAGGTAGAGAGAGAGAGAGACAGGTAGAGAGAGAGAGAGACAGGTAGAGAGAGAGAGAGACAGGTAGAGAGAGAGAGACAGGTAGAGAGAGAGAGACAGGTAGAGAGAGAGACAGGTAGAGAGAGAGAGAGAGACAGGTAGAGAGAGAGAGACAGGTAGAGAGAGAGAGAGACAGGTAGAGGGAGAGAGAGACAGGTAGAGAGAGAGGGAGACAGGTAGAGAGAGAGGTAGAGAGAGAGGGAGACAGGTAGAGAGAGAGGGAGGGTTAAATCCTTGACAGAGTTTCAGCATTCGTTTTGATCTGTTTATTTTCTGAATTGATTTTAGGGAGATCCCTAGGCGTTTGTTTACGTGGTGGAGGGGTGACCAACCCTACTGGAGAGCTTCTGGATGTGCAGGCTTTTACTCCAACTTTACTGTAACACACCGGATTCAGCTAACCAAGTGACAAGTAGAATCAGGTGTGTTACATCAGAGCATTATACGGCAGGAAGGTAACTCGTCATGTTTCTGATGGTACAGCAGTGTGTGTTACATCAGAGCATTATCCTGCAGGAAGGTAACTCGTCATGTTTCTGATGGTACAGCAGTGTGTGTTACAGCAGAGCATTATACGGCAGGAAGGTAACTCGTCATGTTTCTGATGGTACAGCAGTGTGTGTTACATCAGAGCATTATACGGCAGGAAGGTAACTCGTCATGTTTCTGATGGTACAGCAGTGTGTGTTACATCAGAGCATTATACGGCAGGAAGGTAACTCGTCATGTTTCTGATGGTACAGCAGTGTGTTACATCAGAGCATTATACGGCAGGAAGATAACTCGTCATGTTTCTGATGGTACAGCAGTGTGTGTTACATCAGAGCATTATACGGCAGGAAGGTAACTCGTCATGTTTCTGATGGTACAGCAGTGTGTGTTACATCAGAGCATTATACGGCAGGAAGGTAACTCGTCATGTTTCTGATGGTACAGCAGTGTGTTACATCAGAGCATTATACGGCAGGAAGGTAACTCGTCATGTTTCTGATGGTACAGCAGTGTGTGTTACATCAGAGCATTATCCTGCAGGAAGGTAACTCGTCATGTTTCTGATGGTACAGCAGTGTGTGTTACATCAGAGCATTATACGGCAGGAAGGTAACTCGTCATGTTTCTGATGGTACAGCAGTGTGTGTTACATCAGAGCATTATACGGCAGGAAGGTAACTCGTCATGTTTCTGATGGTACAGCAGTGTGTTACATCAGAGCATTATCCTGCAGGAAGGTAACTCGTCATGTTTCTGATGGTACAGCAGTGTGTGTCACATCAGAGCATTATACGGCAGGAAGGTAACTCGTCATGTTTCTGACGTGGTAGGAGCAGTGTGTGTTACATCAGAGCATTATACGGCAGGAAGGTAACTCGTCATGTTTCTGATGGTACAGCAGTGTGTGTTACATCAGAGCATTATACGGCAGGAAGGTAACTCGTCATGTTTCTGACGTGGTAGGAGCAGTGTGTGTTACATCAGAGCATTATACAGCAGGAAGGTAACTCGTCATGTTTCTGATGGTACAGCAGTGTGTGTCACATCAGAGCATTATCCTGCAGGAAGGTAACTCGTCATGTTTCTGATGGTACAGCAGTGTGTGTTACATC